>NC_064283.1:40477355-40558971 GCF_019186545.1 Solanum stenotomum
GTCGTTTAGAGTTCTAGTGCGTCGCTTGAGGACAAACAACGAATTTAAGTTGAGGCTGTTGATATACCGTGAGTTTACGGTATTTCTAATACATTTCACTTACAAGTTGTGTGTGTCTAGGGCCTTTTTATATTGGTTTTTATGTATTTTATCATGTTTTGCAGGAAAGGTGTTCAGGCGCGGAAGTTTAGAGACAGCTGAAGGAAATGCAGAAAAAGGCATCCATGGAGGTCATCTACGGACCGTAGGTCCATTCACGGTCTGTAGGTGATGACCGTAGATCAGCAAGAATGTGTTGAGGACAAATTAGGGAAATCTGACCAAGTGTGGAACCACGGTGCCCATTGATGGTCCGTAGATTGATCTACGGACCGTACTGTTGATTCGTAGAGTGAGACAGCGAGGGTTCCAGTACCTGATTTTTGAAGATGCTAAGTATGGAGCTACGAAAGGGATTGACGGACCGTAGGTCTATCTACGGTCCGTGCTGCTGGTCCGTCCTTTGCTTTAGAGAAGCTGATTGTTGGATGCTGAAATATTTTCTAAGTCCCGAGTGACGGAAGGGACTTACGGACCGTAGATCAATCAACGGTCCGTAAGTCAGTCTCGTGGATCGAAGACGCATACCTGAACAAAACTTTCCTTAATTTGTTTCCTTTTTTATTTAGGATTTGTTTTCTATAAATAGGACATGTAAACCTCATTTTTAGAGGTTAGACACTATTATTCTATTTTTGCTTTGTAACTTTGGGAGATTAATTTGCAACCCTAGCAATTTTGAAGATTTTGGCTTTGCAATTCAAGTTAATTTTCTGGGTTTATTATTCTCTTTACGTAAGTTCATGATTTCTCCATCTACAATTATGAATTGTGTTCTTGCTAATATGAGTAACTAAATCCACAACTAGGGTTGTGGGAACCAAGATCAATTAACAAAGTATGAATAGTAAATAAGCAATTATTGACTAGTATTTTGCATGCATTGATAATTATTTCGTTTAGAAGTCTTTTTAACGGTGGCCAATGTTAGAACTCGCCTTGTTACTACTTGCCGGACCAAGGAGGTAATTAACAAGAAAAGAATTATCAACATAGATTTAGTGTGATACTATCTAATAGGCTAGTGTCGATTGGTGCGAAGTAATAACTAAGCCAAACATCGATTATGATGTCTAATATGAGGTAAAGGTAAGGGTTAGTAAATTATACACACGTAGCCGGACCAAGGTGCGGGGTGAAATTCTCTAGATGCCGGACCAAGGATTTAGAGATACCTAACTTATCACTTTGCATGTAATACACT
Organism: Solanum stenotomum; assembly: GCF_019186545.1. Taxonomy (NCBI): domain Eukaryota; kingdom Viridiplantae; phylum Streptophyta; class Magnoliopsida; order Solanales; family Solanaceae; genus Solanum; species Solanum stenotomum. The sequence continues at coordinate 40,478,659 of NC_064283.1, forward strand.
AGAAAAGGATTGCTATTACTAGGATTACTGCGTTATGAGATTATGGGGAACACGTATACCCTAGTTATTTCTCTTATCTTGATAACAACCAAAGTTGAGTTTAATTATTGATTACAATATTACTTATTACTATTTGTTTTACACAAGCACAAACCCCCCTTTTTATTACCTGTTTCTGGAAATAATTTGACTAATCGAATATAGTTGTCGGTTAAAAGTAAAGTCTAAACCATTTTCCTCGTGGGATCGATCCCAACCTACAAGTTCGGTTCTTTACTTGATAACGATCGCTTATGCTTCTGAAAGGAGGTGTAATTTGAGCGTATCTGCTGTGAAGTGGTTCTTGGTCCTAGGGCAGTAGCTTGACCAAGGTTGGGCAAGTTATGCCCTCTTTGTTTAGGCCTTGCATTCCTTTGCTTGGCACAAGCCTTCACCCTTAACCAACATAAAAAAACACCTTTTTAACATGGAGTCTAACACGTACCTTAACATTTACTCACTAAACTCTTTCAACCAAGGTTAGGAACTACCATACACCACTTAGAACACATAATCTCACAAAACTAGTTCTCGAACGTCATGGTCGTCCCTTGATGTTCAACCTCAAAACTCTTCCAACTAGACTTTAAAGGTCTAAACTCAACAGTTAAACAAGTTACTAACTTCTAAAACACATGAGAAGCTCTAGTTCCTCCTATTTCATTTTTAGGATTGTTACAACCCCCGATCATCCTAACAACTGAAAACTAGAAAGCAATGTAAAAAGGAACCCTCCGGAAGCAAAGAGGCTCAACAACTGACTCTGAGTGCTGAACCTTATCAAGGAGGTGCTGGATGTTGATCCTGGTTACCTGCATCTGCATCATAATACGATGCAGGCCAATTGGCATCAGTACATTGAATGTACGAGTATGCAGTTGGAATGCTAAACATAGCATAGGTTTGAAAAGATTCTGAACGAAACACTTACATTGGATCTTCTCAACTCATGAATAACTTAACTCAAAATAAAGCAATAAAACACATCCAATATATGAAACGCTTTATAAAATAGTAAAATCAACTTAGTTCGTTAAAGAAAATGCCATAACAAACATAACTTTACTCATGTAACAAAGTAATATAGTTTCTGTGGGAGTTTCTCTAACCGACAACCACCAGTATGAGCCTAAATGGTGATACAACATATTGCCCGCGCTGCCAGAAATGTCCTATACTTTGTCGTCATATAGGACACTTAACTTAGTGGATCCACTAGTCTATGCTAAAAGCATCTTAAGGAGTCATCTAAAAAGTATGATCCTTTACTACCCATGATGGCTACATGGTTTATGGAGACTTGAGTTAATATGAACTCGCATCCCCATATCGGTGCTCAATACTACTCCAAAAATATACTTAGCTCATATGTTTTTAAAACAGACTTCTTTCTTTGGTTTGAGGTAATTACTCAATACTTAGCTTAAAAGTTGTCCTAGAATCAGTGTTCCCTTTCTTGCTTAAATGTGAAAACATTTTAAACTATTGGGAATATTTAGTTTCCATATAGCTTTTTGAGAAAAGAACTAAACTATTTGCTCTTTGCTTAGCTCGAAATTTAAGTCTTAAAACAAAGTTAAAATGTTTGTGAAAGACTTTTGAAAACTTTATAAACTCTTGTTAACTTAACTATTAATTTCACTTGACATGACTCTTCGGGTGTGTTTGGTATGTAGGAAAATGTTTTCCATGAAAAGTGTTTTCCTAGAAAATGTTTTCCTGGAAAACAAATTGATTTTTGACTTATTTTCTCATGTTTGGTTGGTGAGTAAAAAATATTTTTCAGAAAAGGTTTTTAGTGTTTGATATATGAATGAAAAATGTTTTTGAGAAATATCTTTTCTTTTTACTAGAGTAGAAAATAATTTTTGAAATTGAAAATATTTTTTAAAAAACAAACTTAATTTTTTTTTGGGGGGTGGGAGGGGGGGTGGTAAGGGGAGTGGGTGGGGGGGTTGAAGTGTATGGGTGAAAAATTGAAATTTTGAAGTTGAAAATATTTTTTAAAAAATAAAATTAAATTTTTTTTTGGGCTGGTAGGGTGGTGGTTGGGGGGGATTGAGGGTAGGGGTGAAAAAATGAAATTTTGAAGTTGAAAATATTTTTTAAAAACAAATTTAAATATTTTTTTGGGGGGTGGGGGGTACTGGTAGGGAGGGTGGGTGGGTGGGGGAGGTCTAGTGTAGGGGTAAAAAAATAAAATTTTGAGGTTGAAAATATTTTTTTAAAAAAAACTCAACTCTTTTTTGGCGGGGGCGGGGGGGAGGGGGGAAATAAAAAATTGAAATTAGAAATATCTTTTAAAAATAACTTTTAATATTTTTTTGGGAGGGGTGGTGCTAGGGGGTGGGGGTAGGGGTGAGGGTGGGCTAAAAATTGAATGTAAAAACAAGCTTTAAAATATAATTTTCTTTGGGGGGCTGGTTTGAGGGTAGGGACAAAATAAATTGATTTTTTCAAGAAAAAAATGATTGTAATTTGAAGTTGGAAGAGTGTTTTGGAAAATGTTTTCCTTGAGTTTTGAAAGGAAGTCATTTTCTTTAAATTTGAGGAAAATGAGTTGATTTGGAAAATATTTTTCAAAACATTTATCCCAACCAAACGTGAGAAAATTGGAAAACATTTTCCGGAAAATGTGTTCCTTCATACTAAACACACCCTTAACTTTACTTGACTTGACTCTTAACTTTCCTTGAATTGAATTATGGATTCAAGAATTGTGATTTGTGATAGGAAAGATCTTATGATGTTTAGGAGTGTTTGTGGATAGCTAAACATGAGAAAAAAATCAAGAAATCACCCTCTTGAAACAAGTCCGCAACGCGGAGTTTCATTTAAATAATTGATCGCAAAAATTAATTTTTGAGACAGAACCTCCTCGACTTTTCCTTCTTCGTTTCCTAGCCCCAATTTGCCTAAACTCAACTATTATTCTCAAATTCATATTAGATTCGGATACCCAACATATGTACTCAAGAATCTAACTTAAAATGACTCTCAAACTAAACGTAAAGAGTTCAAAATCTCCTCAATTCAGCCCAATTCAAGAACGACATTCAAATTCAAGAATACATATCAAGAACATCAACTTTCAAACTCTTTTAGGACGATTTTCGCTAAACTAAGCATGTTTGGCGCGTGGGTGAACGAACCCAATGCTATGAAACACTCCCATACGTTGTAGGATCAATTCCTTGGCAAAATACACAACCAAAATCGATCGTTCTTGGCGAATATTGATTTTCCTCTTCTTCTTTCTCTTCTTTTCTCTTTTCTCCAAGCCCTAGCGTGAAACTTAAACTTTTCTAAATTGGATAAAATCTGATTTTTACCCCAATTAACTCCCAAAAATGAATTAGAATAATTAGGTAAGGAAAAGACTAAATTACCCTTCCAAAATCCGTATTAGACTTTCCTTAATCCAGTAGCCCAACTTCCAAAGGGTATAACTTACTCATACGAACTTGAAATCGCGCAATCTGGGCGGAGTTGGGAAGATCATTCGAAGAGCTTTTGAAACTTATCTAGAAGTACACCTAACTCTTCCTTTTCCTAACTTAAACAAATTTCCAGATTTTCATTCTTTCCAAAAATGACTATTTCCAATTATTAGCTTCTTCATAGTTATTTCATATTGTGAAATGTTTCAATATCTCCCCCTTGAAAAACATTCGTCCTCGAATGATATTACTCTTACTAGGCTAAGGGTGTAACATCAAGTTCAAACAACCAACAAGCAATTTGAAACAAACAACATGCTCACTCATAATTTAAAGAGTACTAAAAAGAGAATTAGTACCTTGGTATGTATTTTCTCCGGACTAAAAGAGATGTGGATATCTCTTCTTCATATCCTATTCAGCTTCCCAAGTAGCTTCTTCAACAAATCGGTTCCTTCAAAGGACTTTGACTGATGCTACCTCTTTTGTTCTCAACTTCCAAATTTGGCGATCTAGAATCTAAACCGGAATCTCTTCATAAGATAAACTATCCTTGATCCCAATACCTTCAATTGGTATGATAAGTGACGGATTGCCCATGCCCTTTTTCAACATGGAGATGTGAAATACCGGATGAACCGCGGCTAACTCTTGTGGTAGTTCCAACTCATAAGCTACTTTGCCAATCCTCTTGGATATTCGGTAAGGTCTAATATACCGGGTAAGCTTCCCCTTCTTACCAAATCTCACAACACCCTTCATGGGTGAAACTTTTAGATACACCCAATCATCTACTTCAAACTCTAACTCTCTTCTCCTAACATCAGTGTAGGATTTCTGACGACTCTATGTCGTCTTCAATCTTTCTTGAATCACTTTCACTTTCTTCATCGCTTGATGCGCTAAATCTGGTCCTATCAACCCAGCTTCACCAACTTCAAACCATCCAATAGGGTATCTACATCTCCTCCCATAAAGAGCTTCATAATGAGCCATTTAGATGCTAGAGTGGTAACTATTGTTGTAGGCAAACTCAATGAGAGGTAGGTGATCATCCCAATTGCCTTTGAAATCGATCACGCACGCCCTCAACATATCCTCTAAAGTCTAAATGGTGCGCTCTGCTTGCCCATTAGTCTGAGAATGAAATGCGGTAATCAAGTTCACCTTTGAAGCCAAACCCTTTTGAAAAGATTTCCAAAATTGTGCAGTAAATTGTGCACCCCTATCTAAATTAATGTTGACCGGAACCCCATGAAGTGTTACCACCTCTTGAATATAAAGCTTAGCATAATCTTTTGCTGAGTGGGTAGTGTTTACAGGCAAAAGTGGGCTGATTTTGACATTCTATCGACAATCACCCAAATAGAATCATGCTGCCTGCGAGACCTTGGTAAACCTGTGATGAAATCCATATTAATCATCTCCCACTTCCATTTCGGAAGTTCTATATTTTGAGCCAAACCACCGGGCCTTTGGTGCTCTACTTTAACTTGTTGGTAATTTGGACACTTAACAACAAATTCTGCAATGTCCTTCTTTATGCTATTCCACCAATATACCTCTCTCAAGTCACAATACATCTTTGTGGAACCCGGATGAATGAAATATGTGGAGGTATGAGCTTCCTCCATGATTCTTTCTTGGAGTCCATCCACCATTGGTACACACAATCTACCTTGATATCTCAATACACCATCTCCTCGTTGTTCAAAAGCTAGTTCTTTTTTCTTATGAACATTTCCCTTCAATTTAAGAAAAATTGGGTCTTGGTCTTGCTCCTCTTTCACTTCTGACACTAATGAAGATTCAGCTCCATTCATCGCCACCATTCCTCCTTTTGTGGAATCCATTAGTAGGACTCCTTGGCGTGCAAGTCTATGCACATCCTTCGCTAAATCTCTCTTTTCTTCCTCAACATGGGTGGTACTACCCATAGACCACCTACTCAAAGCATCAGCAACAACATTAGCCTTACCTGGGTGGTAAAGAATACTCATGTCATAATCCTTGACTAATTCTACCGACCTCTTTTGTTTGAGATTAAGCTCTTTCTGAGTGAACACATATTTAAGACTCTTGTGATCAGTGAATACATCAACATGAACACCATACAAATAATAATGTCATATCTTCAAGGCAAATACTATGGTAGCCAACTCTATGTCATGGGTTGGGTTGTTCTTCTCATGAATTTTCAACTGTCTGGAGGCATAAACTATAACTTTGTCATTTTGCATTAACACACAACCCAAACTAACTCTAGATACATCATAATACACCACAAAACCTTGAGTACCCTCCGGTTAGGTCAAAACGGGGGTAGTAGTCAACCTCTTTTTCAATTCCTATAAGTTTTTCTCACACGTTTCAGACCATTGAAACTTCAATGTCTTCTAAGTCAACTTGGTCAAAGCGGACGAAATAGACGAGAACCCTTCTACGAACCTTCTATAATATCCATCCAAACCCAAGAAACTCCTAATGTAAGTTGGAGATGTGGATCTAGGCCAATTCTACACTTCCTCAATTTTCTGAGTATTAACTCTAATTCCATCACCGGAAACTATGTGACCCAAGAATGCCACAGACTCAAGCCAAAACTCACATTTAGAGAACTTATCATATAACTCATTATCTTTCAAAGTATGAAGAACTATTCTGAGATGGCTAGCATGATCTTTTTCATTCCTTGAATAGATTAGTATGTCAGCCATAAAGACGATAACAAACATATCTAATTAAGGTTTGAAAACTCTATTCATAAGGTCCATGAACACTGCAGGTGCATTAGTCAAACCGAACAACATGACTAGAAACTCATACTTACCATAATGGGTCCTGAATACTGTCTTAGGAATATCACACTCTCTTACTTTCAACTGATGGTAGCCAGATCTGAGGTTAATCTTAGAAAAACAAGAAGCACCCTGAAACTGATCGAAAAGATCATCGATTCGAGGTAGAGGATACATGTTCTTGATGGTAGCCTTGTTCAATTGGCGGTAATGTATACACCTCTTAAGGGAACCATCTTTCTTTCTCACAAAAAAAACTGGAGAACCCCAAGGTGAGACACTTGGTGGAATAAATCCCTTATCTAGAAGATCTTTTAACTGCTCTTTAAGCTCTTTCAACTATGTTGGTGCAATTCTATATGGCAGAATAGAGATAGGACAAGTATCTGGCAGAATATCTATACCGAAGTCTATCTCTCTCTCATGATGGACTCCGGGTAGATCATCAGGAAAGACTTCTGGAAACTCTTTTACTACTGGAACTGACTGAATATGAGCTATCTCAATGCTAGAGTGATTAACTTGGACTCAGTAATAGACACACCCCTTGGAAACTAACTTTCTTTCCTTAAGGTACGAAATGAAACGAACCTTAGGCACTGCTGAACTACTTTTCCACTCTATGACTGGCTCATTAGGAATCTGAAACTTCACAACTCGAGTCGTACAATTAATGGAGGCATAACAGGCATGAAGCCAGTCCATACCTAGAATGACATTGAAAGCTACCATGTCTAACTCAATTAAAGTAGCCATGGTGTCTTTGTGATTGATGAAAATGACACAATCACGATAAACTCGCTCAGCTGGGATAGACTCCCCAACATGTGTAGAAATACAAAAGGGTTCACAGAGTTTCTTAGGAAGTACATCAAAATTATTTGCAACATAAGGGTTTACAAAAGATAAACATGCTCTTGGGTCTAGTAAAGTATAAGTATCAAAAGCAAAGACTTTGATCATACCAGTGACAACATCTGGAGAGTTCTCTTTCTCTTGGCAATTAGTGATCGCATAAAGATGGTTTGTTCCTCCGCCAGTACCGGAAGTAGCTCCTGTAGTTGCAACCCTGTCTGGTGGAGCAACTGATGAAGATTGGGCTCTACTGCCCGGATTTCCACTACCTTGCATGTTCTTAGGGCACTCTTTCATGAAGTGACCCTCTTTCCTACACTTTAAGCAACCTGACTGGCCATCACTACACTTACCTGGGTGGGTTCTACCACACTTAGCATATGCAGCAGCCTAGTTACCTCCTTGTGCCACACTACCTAGAGACTGTGCAGGTCTAGCTCTGAAGTTCTGTGAATTCTGACCATTATGCTCACCTCTATTTCTGGGTGCAAGAGCAATTGCAGATGATAGAGCAGGTCCCTTTCACTTTTGTTGAAAGGACGAACGGTTCACATTACTCTTCTGCTGCCTGAACTCATTCTTTGTCTTAGCTTTCTTATTTCAGAACTCTTCCCTATCCCTTAGCTTCTCTTCTTCAACCTACTGCACATATAACATCAACCACGATATATCCATGTCCCCAATTAGCATTGCTACCCTGGCCTCTTTGCTCGATAGACGGGACAACCCAGCAACAAACATACTCATTATACTCCTCATATCTGTAACCATCTCCGGAGCTTATCGGGATAGTTGGGTGAACTTCAATCAATACTCATGAACACTCAGTGACTCCTACTTAAGGATAAGAAATACTCATACCTTAGCCTCTATCAGTTCTCGGGGAAAGAAATGTCCCAGGAAGGCCTCCTCAAAATATGACCAACTCGCAGGTGATGCATCCTCATCTCTACTCTATTTCAACTTATCAAACCAAGTCCTATCAACACTCTTCAATTGATGTGCAACTAGTTCAACTCGCTCAGTATCGATAACATGCATAACCTCAAATACCTTCTTTAGTTCCTTAATAAAATCTTTGGATTCTCTGTAGTGCTCGAACATGTGAAACTTGGAGGATTCATCCTTAAGAACTCGGGGATCCTCGAAGTGTCAGCTACATCCTGTCGATTCCCTCTCTGCTGCCCAACTTGGTTGGTCACAACTTGGCTCAACATCGAGATAGGCTCACGGAACTTAGCATTTGTAACTTCCCCTTCCGGTTGCACTTCAGGTGCATTCGGTAACTCTTGCTCCTCAACATTACGCCTAGCAAGGAGATCTCTGACAGCTCTTCGTGGAGGCATGATAATCTGAAAACACGCGCAAGCATGAATTAGAAGGAAACTTTTTAGAGATCAAACTCTAACGCACGAAATAAGTGTGAAAGAAGTGAGAAATTTTCCTATGTGCTATAGCCTCCTAATTATAGATGTGGCGCGCATCACACCGATAGCATACATAGCTTCATAGACTCCCTAGGACTCTTGAACTCTCGGCTCTGATACCAAGTTTGTCAAGCCCTGAGCCTACACCCCGGACATGGCTGGCACTCGAGAACCATTGTTGGCCCCAAGCAAACCCTTGTTCTGGCTTACTTAACTCAGCGGAAGACTTAACTTAACAAGATAATCTCAAAACATAACTTTAAAGAGATATAAAACTTAGCCAAAATGATGACTGAAGTCTTTAAACAACATCTGTATGATAAAGTAAAGGCAACTGAACTACTAACTATCTATGAATCCTCTAAAACAAAGAGGTATGTCGGGACAGGACCACCGATCATTCTAACAATTGAAAACTAGAAAGCAATGTAAAAAGGAGACATCCAGAACCAAGGAGGCTCACCAACTGACTCTGAGTGTTGAACCTAATCAAGGAGGCGTTGGATGCTGATCCTGGTTACCAGCGTCTGCATCATAATACGATGCAGACCAATTGACATCAGTACATTCAATGTACGAGTATGCGAGTTGGAATGCTAAACATAACATAGGCTTGAAACACTTACCTTGGCTCTTCGCTACTCATGAATAACTTCACTCAAAATAAAGCAAAGAAACACATTCAAGTATGAAAATCTTTATAAAATAGTAAAAGCAACATAGCTTGTTAAATAAAATGCAATAAGAAACTCAACTTTACTCATGTAACAAAATAATATAGTTTTTGTGGGAGTTTCTCTAACCGACAACCACCACTATGAGCCTAAGTGGTGATACAATGTCTTGTCCACGCTGCCAGAACTGTCCTATACTTTGTCGTCATATAGGACGCTTAACTTAGTGGATCCACTAGTCTATGCTAAAAGAATCTTATGGAGTCATCTAAAAAGTATGATCCTATACTACCTATGATGGCTACATGGTTTATGGAGACTTGAGTTAATATGAACTCGCATCCCCATATCGGTGTTCAATACTACTCCCAAAATATACTTATCTCATATGTTTTTAAAACAAACTTCTTTCTTTGGTTTTTGAGGTAATTACTCAATACTTAGATTAAAAGCTATCTTAGAATCCGTGTTCCCTTTCTTGCTCAAATGTGAAAACATTTTAAACTCTTGGGAATACTTAGATCCGTTATAGCTTTTTGAAAAATGAACTCAACTCTTTGCTCTTTCCTTAACTCGAAACTTAAGTCTTAAAACAAAGTTAAAACGTTTGTGAAAGACTTTTGAAAACTTTATAAACTCCTCTTAACTTCACTTGACTTTACTCTTAACTTTACTTGACTTGACTCTTAACTTTCCTTCAATTGAATTATGGATTCCAGGATTGTGATTTGTGATAGGAAAGATCTCATGATGTTTAGGAGTGTTTGTAGATAGCTAAACATGAGAAAAGATCAAGAAATCACCGTCTTGGAACAAGTCTGCGACGTGAAGTTTCATTTAAATAATTGATCGCGAAAATTAAATTTTGAGGCAAACGAGTCCACATCCTAACCGCGACGTGGAGCTGACTTTTATTCACTAAGGGAGCAAGTCCGCGACGCGGACTTGCGTGCCAAAACCTACTCGACTTTTCCTTCTACGTTTTCCAACCCCAATTCGCCTAAACTCGACTATTGTTCTCAAATTCATTTTAGATTCAGATACCCAACACATGTATGGTAATTTATGGTAATTTATGGTAATTTATGGTAATTTATTTCAAATTCTTTTTAGGGTAGAATCTTCCAGAACATTTGTAGTCATTTATTTTCTCACTCTATTACCTTGACATTATGAATGATCTATTGTAATTGTGTAAGTACGTATTTATATTAATATATAATAAATATAGATGACCTAGACTTGAACTTGGGGCTTCAGCATGGATCGGAACTTACAACAAATATTTTTTAGAAAGCTTAAATATTTGCTCTATAAATAACAATGTTTTTACAGACAAGAATAATATATATAGAAAGAAAGGTCATATCATATATATATCTCTAATGCGATACAAACTATACAAAATAGGTCCAAATTAAAGTTCTAAAGAGACAAAATAACTCAAGATAGAGATAATGATAATTTATGTTCACTCAATAATAATATTGTGAACATCACTTTTGAGAAATCTTTTCACAATATTCAGGCATGGTTGCAAAACGGCATTCCTCTATGCTTCGTCAACAACTTTTTTTGTATCTCCTTTGAAAATATCAGTAGGAATAATATGATGGACCAACCACATTTTCTCATTTATTAACTGATGAATCTTGTCAAGTTGGTGACAAATTAATAAACGAGTAATAAGCTTGATATTAGCAATGGATGATTGAAGAAGCATCTTCTTTGATTCATCATCTTCGTCTATATTTGTTTCTACACTTAAGTATCTGTCCATTTCGGGGAAACCAATGGACCGTCGGATTCCTTTGGTGTAATATGCATCTGGAATGAAAATTTGTCCCACCTCATCCACTATCCCTGCATGCAACATAAATTTAAAGAAGAGTTTTATTTAGTGGAACATAGATTTGATAACCAAAAAATATTATTAAAAAAATAATATAAGAAATTTCTTTAGCTAGATGCATGATTATATCTTGATTGATACATAAAACAATTACAAAAATTACCTGCATTGACCATTTGACTAACCCTCATGTCAACTCTACGGTTCAAGACTAATTGCTCTACATCAATCCAAATAAAGCAAGTATCATACTTATATTTGAACATGAACATAGGGTCTTCCACAAGTTTTTCAATATACGAATTTGACCCTCCAACAATAATTGGAAGATGTTGAGTCTTCAAGAAACCTTCTATGTAGACAATAGCTTGCAAACAAAAATCTTCAGCTGTGAAGTCGGAATCTGGCTCAATTTCAACTAAGGAAATGTTATCAAATTAACTTTCTCAGAATTGGAATAAATAATTTTTTTATAGTAAAGTATATTTTCCTCTAGAATCTACAATTACTACTATTCAATTATCTAGGTAGTCATTTGATATAAATATTGTTGGAAATAAATATATACCTAACAAATAGTGTCGTACACCTTGTTTCTCAGTATGTGTAATCTTGTTTGTAACAATTTCAAGTCCCTTATATGCTTGCATTTTGTCCGAGTTGATTATTTCTCCTCGTAAATGGGTGGCAAGGTCAATAGAGAGACGGGATTTTTCTGTTCTTGTTGCTACCATTATGAACACCACTTTATTCTTGTTGAACTTGTTATTGTTGATGAAATTATTAATTTTAGCTACACAAAAAAAATAAGAAAATAATTAGTTTACAATAGTAAATAATCTCATGAAAATCACTCATGCATACAGTCAGACATTAAAAAATCTTGTAAATATAAAGTTAATAAGTAAAAACCTTTCTTGAGATGGAATATACTATGTAAAAAAAAATCTTGATGGTGGCTATGAAAGAAATTGCATTCAACTTTTTTAGTAAAATTTGTTTGTAGACTTTATTAATTGACATACCATATTTAGAATTACTGATATCTTTTAGGATAAAATGACTTTTAAAAAATTTATAACTTGAATTTTTGTAATTATTATTAAATATATTTTACGACAAAGTTATTAGATGTACATAATAAGGAGATCACGTACAATTGGGCTTTTATAGTAAAAATGGGACTATAAACTTTTTAATTGGTTGCCAAATTAGAAAAAAAAAAAAAATATATATATATATATATATATATAATTCATATCTTTTAGGATAAGAATTGTTCTTGAAAAAATATACAAATACGTCACCTTTAATTTTGGTGATTAAGCATAACTAATTTTAGGATGACATTTCTAGATGTACATTGTTAAGAGATCACCTACAGAATTGACGAAAAAACTGATTACAAAAGGATTGTAAAAAGAACTCAATAATCTTTCTGACGTAATATATTCAAGTGATAATGCGTCAATTCTTACACTATTTAACAACATGTCATAAGTGTCAAGTCTAATTCAATTTGAGGGAAGGGAACAATTATCGATAACTATTTCAATTACGAGTATCTATATTAACTTGTGCAGCATATAATAATAGATAAAGATTTAATTGAATCAAGATTCCATCACCATGATTGAATTAGGTAGAATATATTTCCTTAAATAATCATTACCGATAGATTGCAAATTTACTATTTTCTCTTCTTTGTCAATTTAACAATTTTAAATTTTGAGAAGAATTCTATTCTTTCAAATTCTTTTAGGGTAGAATCTCCCCGAACATTTATGGTCATTTATTTTCTCACTCTATTACCTTGACATTATGAATGATCTCATGTAATTGTGTAAGTACGTATTTCTGTTAATATATATTAAATATAGAAGACTTGGACTTGGATCGGAACTTAAAATCTATATTTTTTATAAAGCTTAAATATTTGCTCTATAAATAACAATGTTTTTACAGACAAGAATAATATATATGGAAAGAAGGGCGATATCAACTATATAATTGTAATGCGATACAAACCGTACAAAATAGGTCCAAATTAAAGAGCCGACAAGACAAATTAACTCAAGATAGAGATAATGATAGTTTATGTTCACTTAATAATAATATTGTGATCATCACTTTTGAGAAATCTTTTCACAATATCCAGGCAAGGTTGCAAAACGGTATTCCTCCATGCTTCGTCAACAACTTCTTTTCTATATTTTTTGAAAACGTCAGTAGCAATAATATGATGCACCAACCACATTTTCTCATTTATTAACCGTTGAATCTTGTCAAGTTGGTGACAAATTAATAAACGAGTATTACGGTTGATATTTGCAATTGATGATTGAAGAAGCATCTTCTTTGATTCATCATCTTCGTCTATATTTGTTTCTTTTCTTAAATATCATTCCATTTCTGGGACACCAATTGACCATCGGATTCCTCTGGTTTAATTTGCATTTGGAATGAAAATCTGTCTCACCTTATCCGCTCGCCCTGCATGCAACATAAATTTAAAGAAGAATTTTATTTAGTGGAACATAGATTTGATAACCAAAAATATTTTTAAGAAAATTATTTAAGAAATTATTTTAGCTAGATGCATGATTATATCTTAACTGATAAATAAAACAATTACAAAAATTACCTACATTGACCATTTGATGAACCCTCGTGTCAACTCTACGGTTCAAGACTGATTGCTCTACATCAATATAAATAAAGCAAGTATCACACTTATATTTGAATATGAACACATGGTCTTCCACAAGTTTTTCAATATACGAATTTGACCCTCCAACAATAATTGGAACAGGTTGAGTCTTCAAAAAAAATTCTATGTAGACAATAGCTTACAAACAAAAACCTTCAGCTGTGAAATCGGAATCTGGCTCAATTTCACCTAAGAAAATGTGATCAAATTAACTTTCTCGTAATTGGAATAAATAATTTTTTAATCGTAAGTATATTTTCTACTAGAATCTACAATTACTAGTATTAAATTATCTAGGTAGTCATTTTATATAAATACTGTTGGAAATAAATATATATACCTATCAAATTGTGTTGTACACCTTATTTCTAAGTTGTGTGTGACCTTGTTTGTAACAATTATCAGTCCCTACTATACTTGCATTTTGTCCGAGTTGATTATATCTCCTCGAAAATGGGGGGCAGGGTCAGCAGTAAGACGGGATTTTCCCGTTTCTGTTGCTCCCATTATGAACACCACTTTCTTCTTGTTGAACTTGTTATTGTTGATGAAAGTACACATAAAATAAACTAAAAATAATAATTAGTTTATAGTAGTAAATAATCTCATGAAAACCACTCATGCATATAGTATGACAATAAAAATTCTTGTAAATATAAAGTTAATACGTAGAAATCTTGCTTGAGATGGAATATGCTATGTACAAAAATATATATTTTTCTTGGTGGTGGCTATGAAAGAAATTGCATTCAGCTTTTATAGTAAAATATGTTTGTGCACTTATTAATTGATATACCATATTCAGAATTACTGATATCTTTTAGGATAAGAATGCCTTTTGAAAAATTTAGAACCTGAATTTTGGTAATTATTATTAAATATATTTTAGGATAAAGTTATTAGATGTATATAATTAGGAGATCACTCTTTTGTAGTAAAACTGTGATTATAAACTAATTAACTGGTATACCAATTAAAAGTATATATATAATCCATATATTTTAGGATAAGAGTAGTACATGAAAAAATATACAGATACGCCACCTTGAATTTTGGTGATTAAGCTTAAATAATTTTAGGATGACGTTTCTAGATGTACATTGTTATGAGATAACATACAAAATTGACGAAAAGATCAATTACAAAAGGATTGTATAAAGAACTCAATAATAATTCTGACAGAATATATTCAAGTGATAATGCATCAATTATTACACTATTTAACAACACGTCATAAGTGTTAAGTATAATTCAATTAGATGGATGGAAAGAATTATTGATAACTATTTCAATTAAGAGTATTTATATCAACTTGTGCAGCATGTAATAATAGAGAGAGATTTTATTGAATCGAGATTCCATCACCGTGATTGAATTAGGTAGAATATATTTCCTTAAATAATCATTACCGATAGATTGCAAATTTATTATTTTGTCTTCTTTGTCTATGTAACAATTTTAAATTTTGAGTTAAGAATTCAATTCTTTCAAATTCTTTTAGAGAAGAATATTCCCAAACATTTACGGTCATTTATTTTCTAACTCTATTACCTTGACATTATTAATGATCTCATGTAATTGTGTAAGTATGTATTTATTTTAATATATATTAAATATAGAAGAGTTGCACTTGGAATTGGGGCTTGGCCTTGTACCAGAACTTAAAATAATTATTTTTTATAAAGCTTAAATATTTGATCTATAAATAACAATGTTTTTACAGACCAGAATAATATATATAGAAAGAAGGGTCATAATATATATATATATATATATATATATGTACCTGTAATGCGATACAAACTATACAAAATAGGTCCAAATTAAAGGTGCCGAAGAGACAAAATAACTCAAGATAGAGATAATGATAGTTTATGTTTAATAATATTGTGATCATCACTTTTTGAGAAATCTTTTCACAATATCCAAGCATGGTTGCAAAATGGTATTCCTCCATACTTCGTCAATAACTTATTATCTATCTCCTTTGAAACTGTCAGTAGCAATAATATGATGCACCAACCACATTTTCTCATTTATTAACCGTTGAATCTTGTCAAGTTGGTGACAAAATAATAAACGAGTATTATTCTTGATATTAGCAATTGACGATTGAAGAAGCATCCACTTTGAGTCATCATCTTCGTCTTTATTTGTTTCGTCTTTTAAATATCTATCCATTTCGGGGACACCAATGGACCGTTGGATTCCTTTGGTGTAATCTGCATCCGGAATGAAATCTGCCGCATCTTATCCACTAGTCATGCATGCAACATAAATTTAAAAAAGAGTTTTATTTTGTGGAACATAGATTTGATAACCAAAAATATTATTAAGAAAATTATATAAGAAAAGTTTTTAGCTAGATGCATGATTAAATGTTGACTGATACATAAAAAAATTATAAAAACTACCCGCGTTGACCATTTGATCAACCCTCATGTCAACTCAACGGTACAAGACTGATTGCTCTACATCAATACGAATAAACCAAGTATCATACTTATATTTGAACATAAACATAGGGTCTTCCACAAGTTTTTTTATATATGAATATGACCCTCCAACAATAATTGGAACACATTGAGTCTTCAAAAAAAATTATATGTAGACAATAGCTTGCAAACAAAAATCTTCAGCTGTGAAGTCGGAATCTGGCTCAATTTCTCCTAAAAAAATGCGATCAAATTAACTTTCTCAGAATTGGAATAAATATTTTTTTAATAGTAAAGTATATTTTCCACTAGAATCTACAATTACTACTATTAATGTCATGACCCAACCTAACGGGCCGTGCGGGCACCCACTCTAACACCTAAGTAAGAGAATCCTTATATCCCAATAGTCAACCATGCGGAAAAAATTAAAGAAAATAGATTTAATTACAATAACACGATTTTATAATTAATACCCTTTTTAAATAAATTCTAGTTAAGACTTGTAAAGTAATTAACAACCCAAAGATTTAGTCTAAACAGGTACAAGAGCTACTAAAAGTACATCAGGACAAGATAAATAAAAGACACAGTTCCCACCATGCGAAAAGAAAAATAGAAGTTGCAGGAGATTTTCTTCGTCTTCACCTAATGAAACATCACCAATCCTGCATCCAAACTATGTCAAAAGAAATAGCAAAAGTAGTATCAGTACAAAACACACGTACTGGTAGGCATCATCGGTCAACCCGATGCCCACCACATAACATAAGAAACCAACTAGTAAGATCATGAAATTAACCACTCGCTTCACCACCTTCACTCCTTTCATTGAAATACCTCCAAGCACCCTAGCATTATAACTACTAACCCCTTTTTAACCAACCCACTTACCGGATTCTTGATCATAGCTTAACCATTCTAACACGTAAGAATTTTCCCAAGTACAAACACCACCGAATCAACTAACCGTACACGTCCTACCTTACTTCCTCATCACATTACCAACCATAGTCACATAATACAATGCTTCAAACTTTCTTAAAACTAACCCAATCTCCTTTCCCCCAAGGTGAAATCCATCCAGCAATTTCCTTCACATACACTATCTCTACTATCGACATTACAACCGATGAACAACCAACTATAAATTGTCATAGCACGGGTCCACTAAGTACAACATAACAAACCAATACAATACTTTACTCACAAACATATATCAAGCATATACAAATTTATCAACAAGTACAACAACAACGAATAACTCACATTTATATCACATCATTGGTCCTCTCATGGAACCCAAACTCAAACGTTTATCATGCCAGAATGTGGCAACCGATCCCAAGTTAGTGTGCCAGAAGGTGGCAGCCTATCCCATGTTTATGCCAAAACGTGGAAATCTGATCCCATATGATGCCGGACGTGGCAATCCAATCCAAGTTAGTTATGCCTGAACGTGGCAATCTGATCCAAGTTAGTTATGCCGGAACGTGGAAATTTGATCTCATTCACGTGCTGGGATCAGGTTTACTGGGCTACTACAGAGGGCATCACTAGTACAGACTGGTCAATTGATGCTAAGAGGTGGCTACACTTGGTGACTAGGAGGATCCACCCATCGGGCAACCACACCGATGTGACATTTCCCTGGGCTCTGGTGGTGGCATGCACTATACAAGGTATTCAACTAAACGTGGGGTCACAAATTATCTCGGAGTGAAAGATGTTCTACCGGGGTAATAAGAAGGCGTTCTTTCTCCCCGAACTCATTACTGCTCTATGCAAATGGGCAGGAGTGCCCCTCTTCGATGCTGACGAGGTACTTCCCATGGATCCCCCCTTCACCCTCTTTTGGTTCGGACAGGTTCTACTTCCAGGGGTAAGAATGAGAGGACAAGCAAGGCTAGCAGCACTAAGGCGGCCGTGGATTCAGACGACGAGGACCCACTCTCAGGTACCCGGGTGGAGAAGGACTTAGGGGCTGTCCGGGAGAGGATGAAGAGTGTCTACAATGAATTCACTCTAGTCCCACCCAGCACTACCTTGAAGGTTGAAATGCTCCGCCACAAGCTGCACAAAGAGAGGAGAAAGGGTGTGGTCAGGGATTCTCTGATGCTTCAAATGTGAAAGACGGTCAATGCCGCAATATTTACTTGTTTGGCCCCCGGCAAGGAACTTCCTCGATTCTAGCCAATGGACATCGGGGATTTATCTATCATGTATGAGGATTGGAATGGTGTGAAACCCCCGAAGAACCTTGATCCAGACATCGACACTACCTAGTCCGAGAGTCCTTGATCAATTTTCCCTTTGCCCCTCTCAGGCTTGTAAATTTAGGACAACTTGTTTTTACCTTTTGACTTTCTAAGTTTTGAAGCACATGGATGCTCATTTTTGGCTGTCTGATGCAGTCCTATATTTAAGTCTAAACTTTTGTAATCTCCATATTTCTGTTGTTGAACACTGTTTGGAGTTGTAAAGATTTGCTCGAATCCCATTCGGGGTTTGAACTGTTTTATGAGGGAGAAACAGGGTAGGCTAGGTGAGGTTCTGCCTCTCCCCGTCCAGCTCTGGCGCAGGAATTCCCACTGTGGTGGCATCGCTAAGACGGGAATAGTCTTGCCCCAATGGCTCCAACGGGACCAGAACCCAGGCTAATAATTTATGGGTTCTTCTGTCATCCTTCTATGATTTTCCCGGTTCCCCTTTTTACCACTTAATCAAACTTCTAAATTTTCCCTACTAGGGTACACAATACTCGGGCCATATCGTTATAAATAACTAAGCACCACAACCCATACATCCCTAGGATAAAGCCAAACATTAAAACCTGCATAATTTACACAAATTAGCCAACAGATTGCACACACTAAGAGTTCTAGTACATATATATAACCCATGAATTCACATCCTTACAATTTAACATGTACATTTTTACGTTTACCGTTAATTCAATCCAGACACAAAACACCATGCCCTAAACCATGCCACACACATCCACTATAACACCTCCACATCATCAGTAAATCAGACTCCTAATAATACCTCCTCATACACAGTTATTTCACTCAATACAGAGTACACAATTACAGTTAATTCAAACAACAAGAAACAGACCTTCACACAATCCAAAATACAATGCACAGGCAATTTAAATTATGATTTAGTTCGTTCCATAAATGACCATTACTGGTCATCCATGCTCCTTATAGCCCCTAAGGCTAGATACCAATTGTAACCTTCCAATACCAATTAACTTGTTGGTGTCCCTTCGGTCGTATCAACGACGTCTAGTTCACTTCGTTGAGATACAAATTGTAATCGGGAGATACCAATGGACTCAACTCATACCACAGCGACACACTGGCACGAAAGGAAAGAATTAGTGGAACGACTTCCTAGAAAACTCCCTAGCCTCTTGTAGAAATGTCGATGTCAACACACCAATCCACATGAGTCTAGTTCACATTTTGCTCTTTTACGGGGAGACTGGTAACCTAGGCCCTTATACCAATTTGTCATGACCCAGACCACTGGGACGTGCGGGAACCCACTTTAACACCTCAGTAGGAGAACCCTCATATCCCAATAGTCAATAATGTAGAAAAATTTAAAGAAATATGTAATTACAATAACAAGATTTTATAAATAATACCCTTTTCAAATAAATTCTAGTTAAGACTTGTAAAGTAATTAACAACCCAAAGGAAGTAGTCTAAATATTGCGCCATATTTACTTGCTTGGCCCCCTGCAAGGAACTTCCTCGATTCTAGCCACTAGACATCGGGGATTTATCTATGTTGTATGAGGATTGGAATGGTGTGAAACCCCCGAAGAACCTCGATCCAGAAATCAACACTACACAGTCCAAGAGTTCTTGATCAGCTTTCCCTTCGCCCCTCTTGGGCTTGTAAATTTAGGACAACTTGTTTTTACCTTTCGACTTTCTAAGTTTTGAAGCACATGGATGCTCATTTTTTGCTGTCTGATGCAGTCCTATATTTAAGTCTAAACTTTCGTAATCTCCATATTTCTGTTGTTGAACACTGTTTGGAGTTGTAAAGATTTGCTCGAATCCCATTCGGGGTTTGAAATGTTTTATGAGAGAGAAACAGGGTAGGCTAGGTGAGGTTCTGCCTCTCCCCGTCCAGCTCTGGTGCAGGAATTCCCACTGTGGTGGCATCGCTAAGGCAGGAATAGTCCTGCCCCAGTGGCTCCAACGGGACCAAAACCCAGGCTAATAATTTATGGGTTCTTCTGTCATCCTTCTATGATTTTCCCGGTTCCCCTTTTTACCACTTAATCAAACTTCTAAATTTTCCCTGCTAGGGTACACAATACTCGGGCCATATCGTTATAAATAACTAAGCATCAGAACCCATACATCCCTAGGATAAAGACAAACATTAAAACCTGCATAATTTACATAAATTAGCCAACAGATTGCGCACACTAAGGGTTCTAGTACATATATATAACCCATGAATTCACATCCTTACACTTTAACATGTTCATTTTTACGTTTACCGTTAATTCAATCCAGACACGAAACACCGTGCCCTAAACCATGCCACACACATCCACATCATTAGTAAATCAGACTCCTAATAATACCTCCGCATACACAGTTATTTCACTCAACACAGAGTACAGAATTACAGTTAATTCAAACAACAAGAAACAGACCTTCACAGAATCCAAAATACAATGCACAGGCAATTTAAATTATGATTTAGTTCGTTCCATAAATGACCATTACTGGTCATCCATGCTCCTTATAGCCCCTAAGGCTAGATAACAATTGTAACCTTCCAGTTCCAATTCACTTGTTGGTGTCCCTTCGGTCATATCAACGACGTCTAGTTCACTTCGTTGAGATACAAATTGTAATCGGGAGATACCAATGGACTCAACTCATACCACAACGACACATTGGCACAAAAAGAGAGAATTATTGGAACGACTTCCTGGAAAGCTCCCTAGCCTCTTGTAGATTAAATGTGGATGTCAACACACCAATCCACATGAGTCTAGTTCACATTTTGGTCTTTTACGGGAGACTGGTAACCTAGGATCTGATACCAATTTGTCATTACCCAAAACACCGGGACATGCGGGAACCTACTCTAACACCTCAGTAGGAGAGCCCTCATATCCCAATAGTCAATAATGCAGAAAAATTTAAAGAAAACATATGTAATTACAATAACAAGATTTTATAAATAATACCCTTTTTAAATAAATTCTAGTTAAGACTTGTAAAGTAATTAACAACCCGAAGGAACTAGTCTAAATATGGCGCCATATTTACTTGCTTGGCCTCCGGCAAGGAACTTCTTCGATTCTAGCCACTGGACATCGGGGATTTATCTATGTTGTATGAGGATTGGAATGGTGTGAAACCCCCGAAGAACCTCGATCCAGAAATCAACACTACCCAGTCCGACGGTTCTTGATCAGCTTTCCCTTCGCCCCTCTTGGGCTTGTAAATTTAGGACAACTTGATTTTACCTTTCGACTTTCTAAGTTTTGAAGCACATGGATACTCATTTTTGGCTGTCTGATGCAGTCCTATATTTAAGTCTAAACTTTCTTAATATCCATATTTCTGTTGTTGAACACTGTTTGGAGTTGTAAAGATTTGCTCGAATCCCATTCAGGGTTTGAAAGGTTTTATGAGGGAGAAACAGGGTAGGCTAGGTGAGGTTCTGCCTTTACCCATCCCGCTCTGGCGCAGGAATTCCCACGGTGGTGGCATCGCTATGGCGGGAATAGTCCTACCCAGTGGCTCCAACGGGACCAGAACCCAGGCTAATAATTTATGGGTTCTTTTCTCATCCTTCTATGATTTTCCCGGTTCCCCTTTTTACCACTTAATCAAACTTCTAAATTTTCCCTACTAGGGTACAAAAATACTCGGGCCATATCGTTATAAATAACTAAGCACCACAACCCATACATCCCTAGGATGAAGCCAAACATTAAAACCTGCATAATTTACACAAATTAGCCAACAGATTGCGCACACTAAGGGTTCTAGTACATATATATAACCCATGAATTCACATCCTTACACTTTAACATGTTCATTTTTACGTTTATCGTTAATTCAATCCAGACACAAAACACTGTTCCCTAAACCATGCCACACACATCAACTATAACACCTCCACATCATCAGTAAATCAGACTCCTAATAATACCTCTGCATACACAGTTATTTCACTCAACACGGAGTACACAATTACAGTTAATTTAAACAACAAGAAACAGACCTTCTCACATTCCAAAATACAATTCATAGGCAATTTAAATTATTATTTAGTTCATTCCACAAATGACCATTACTGGTCATCCATGGTCCTTATAGCCCCTAAGGCTAGATAACAATTGTAACCTTCCAGTTCCAATTAACTTGTTGGTGTCCCTTCGATCATATCAACGACTTCTAGTTCACTTCGTTGAGATACCAATTGGAATCAGGAGGTGCCAAATGGGCTCAACTCATACCACATGGACACATTGGCACGAAAGGAGAGAATTAGTGGAACGACTTCCTAGAATGCTCCCTAGCCTCTTGTAGATTAAATGTGGATGTCAACACACCAATCCACATGAGTCTAGTTCACATTTTGCTCTTTTACGGGGAGACTGGTAACCTAGGCTCTGATACCAATTCGTCATGACCCAACCCACCGGGACGTGCGGGCACCCACTCTAACACCTAAGTAGCAGAACCCTCATATCCCAATAGTCAACAAAGCGGAAAAATTTAAAGAAAAGATATGTAATTACAATAACACTATTTTATAAATAATACCCTTTAAAAATAAATTCTAGTTAAGACTTGTAAAGTAATTAAAAATCCTAAGGACCTAGTCTAAACATGTACAAGAGCTACTAAAAGTACAACTAGACAAGATAAATAAAAGAAACAGCTCCCATCATGCACGAAGAAAAATAGAAGCTGCTGGAGATTTTCTTCGTCTTCACCTAATGAAACGTCACCAATCCTGTATCCAGACTATCTCAAAAGACATAGCTAGAGTAGTATCAGTACAAAACACACATACTGGTAGGCATCATCGGTCAACCCGATTCCCACCACATAACATAAGAAAAAAACTAGTAAGATCAAGAAATAAACTAGTCGCTTTTCACCTTCACCCCTTTCATAGAAATACCTCCAATCACCCTAGTATTCTAACTACTAACCCCTTTTTATCCAACCCACTTACCGGATTTTTGATCATAGCTTAACCATTCTAACACGTAAGAATTTTCCCAAGTACAAACACGACCAAATCAACTAACCGAACACGTCCTACCTTACTTCCTCATCACATTACCAACCATAGTCACATAATACAATGCTTCAAACTTTCGTAAAACTAACCCAATCTCCTTTTCCCCAAGGTGAAATCCATCTAGCAATTTTCTTCACATACACTATCGCTACTCTCGCCATTACAACCCATGAACAACCAACAATAAATCATCATAGCATGGGTCCAATAGGTACAACATAACAAACCAATACAATACTTTACTCACAAACGTTTATCAAGAATATAAAATATTGTCAACAAATACACGAACAATGAATAACTCACATTTATATCACATAATTGGTCCTCTCACGGAACACAAATTGAAACGGTTTGTATGCCAGAACATGGCAACCGATCCTAAGTTAGTGTGCCGGAACGTGGCAGCCGATCACATGTTTATGCCGAAACGTAGCAATCTGATCCCATATTATGTCGGAACGTGGCAATCCGATCCAAGTTAGTTATGCCAGAACGTGGCAATCTGATCCAAGTTAGTTATGCCAGAACATGGCAATCTGATCCCATTCTCACACCACAATCATAAACACAATACATCATTAAGATCATACATTTAAGTCATGAATTCATGGCAATTATATTAATCTATCTCATTTACAACAAGTGTGACCAACCTTTCAACATTCATACATATACAAGCATCATAATGAAACAAGAACAAGCATACATCGCACAAACTTAAACTCACAACCATCACCTACGAATTACTCCTTAGTCCCCATCACATATATAATAATTAATCACACTTACCCCTAGTTCATCAATAGGATTTTTTATAAGGGTTTAATCACAATTCATCATAATTTCTCAATGTCATCACTTCAATTATCGGATGTAGCATACATTCATAAATCTAGTTCCATTCTTGATTTCATGCCCTCATTCTTGACCCAATCTTATCCATGATGGTCATTCTCGGTTTTTCTAACAACTCATCAATTCCTCCTCACATGTCATAAACCCACATACATTAAACTCTAAGGATTAGTCATGTAATTCACCTGGTGCACAAAGGTCCAGACACAATCCTACCATTGATTTACATATATCACATAGTAAGCACAAATTTAAAAATACTTATTTGTAAAAACATAGCCTACCTGGTCGCCAGGCATTTGTACGGAGTTTTTGACTTCAAATCCAATTTTCCAGGCTTCGCAACGGTAGATTTGTCCAAGGATCCACAAGATTTCCCCATCCCCACGCTAGAAATCTCCTTCTCCTTCCTTCCCAATCCTAGAGCAGCTTTTCTGAGTTTTCTAGGGTGTTTTACGAATTATTTAGATATTTTAGGAAGATGGAGAAAATAAGATTTCTCGCAATACACATTCTGCCTCGCTTATCTCGCTTTGGCACCAACTTACCCTACCATGGCGACGGCGCCCTAGCGGCACCTGGCCCGCCTTAGCAGGACAAAAGCCCAGATTTTTCTTGAATTCTGCTTTTTCCCAACAACGATGGTTCGGGTAGTTAAAATTAAGTTCTCTAAGTAGTCATTTGACATAAATATTGTTGACAATAAATATATATATACCTAACAAATAGTGTCGTACACCTCGTTTCTCAGTGTTTGTGATCTTCTTTGTAACAATTTCAAGTCCCTTATATTCTTGCATTTTATCCCAATTGATTATTTCTCCTCGAAAATTGGTGCCAAGGTCAATAGAGACACGAGATTTTCCCGTTCCTGTTGCTCCCATTATGAACACCACTTTCTTCTTGTTGAACTTGTTATTATTGGTGAAAGTATTAATTTTAGCTACACATAAAATAAAATAAAAATAATAATTAGTTTACATTAGTAAATAATCTAATGTAAACCACTCATGCATATAGTCAGACATTAAAAATTTTTGTAAATATAAAGTTAATAAGGTAAAACATTGCTTGAGATGGAATATACAATGTAAAAAATATACATTTTTCTTGAAGGTGGCTATTAAATAAATTGCATTAAGCTTTTATAGTAAAATCTGTTTGTGGACTTATTAATTGACATACCATATTCTGAATCACTGTTATCTTTTAGGATAAGAATGACTTTTGAAAATTTATAACTTGAATTTTGGTAATTATTATTAAATATATTTTAGGATAAAGTTATAATTAGATGTACATAATTAGGAGATCACATACAACTGGGCATTTATAGTAAACATGTGATTATAAACTTATTAATTGGTATACCAAATTAAAAAAATAATATATATATATATATATATATATATATATATATATATAATTCATATCTTTTAGGATAAGAATAGTTCTTGAAAAAATATACATATACGTCACCTTGAATTTTGGTGATTAAGATTAAAAAGATTTAGGATGACGTTTCTAGATATACATTGTTATTAGATCACATACAAAATTAACGAAAAGATCGATTACCAAACGATTGTAAAAAGAACTGAATATTATTTCTGACGAAATATATTCAACTGATAATGTGTTAATTCTTACACTATTTAACAACGCGTCATAAGTGTTAAGTCTAATTCCATTTGAGGGAAGGGAACAATTATCTATAATGATTTCAATTACGAGTACTTATATTAACTTGTGCAGCATATAATAATAGCTAAAGATTTTATTGAATCAAGATTCCATCACTGTGATTGAAATAGGTAGAATATATTTCTTAAATGATTATTACTGATAGAATGCAAATTTACTATTTTCTATTCTTTGTCTATGTAACAATTTTAAATTTTGAGTTAAGAATTCTATTCTTTAAAATTCTTTTAGGGTAGAATGTTCCTGAACATTTATGGTCATTTATTTTCTCACTCTATTACCTTGACATTATGAATGATCTCATGTTATTATGTAAGTACGTATTTATATTAATATATATTAAATATAGAAGACTTGGACTTGGACATAGCCTTGGGGCTTGGGCTTGGATCGGAACTTAAAATAAATATATTTTATAAAGCTTAAATATTTGCTCTACAAATAATAATATTTTTATAGACAATAATATTATATATAGAAAGAAGCGGCATATCATATATATATATTTGTAATGCAGTACAAACTGTACAAAATAGGTCAAAATTAAAGTGTCGAAGAGACAAAATAACTCAAGATAGAGATAATGATAGTTTATGTTAACTCAATAATAATATTGTGATCATCACTTCTAAGAAATCTTTTCACAATATCCAGGCATGGTTGCAAACGGTATTCCTCCATGCTTCATGAACAACTTCTTTTCTATCTCCTTTAAAAACGTCAGTAGCAATAATATGATGCACCAACCACATTTTCTCATTTATTAACCTCTGAATCTCGTAAATTTGGTGACAAATTCATAAATGAGTATTACACTTGATATTAGCAATAGACCATTGAAGAAGCATCTTCTTTGATTCATCATCTTCGTCTATATTTGTTTCTTCTCTTAAATATCTGTCCATTTCGGGGACACCATGTAATGACCCGGAAGGTCATTTTTGGAAATTTTGAACTATTCATTTAACTTTAGATAATTAGTTGATGGGTAATTGTAGATATTTGACTTAATCAGTAGTTAATGAGCTAAAGTGATCATATATTTAAGAACCTATACCACTTGACCTATATTTATTAAAATAATTTAATGGTGTTTGTCACTTTAAACTTATAATTATTATTATTCTTTAAAGAAATAAAAAACTACCATAACAGGTGTGTGGTTGCCGCATCTGCAATGAAGAGGAGGACCTCCTAGTAAGTAATTTTTCATGTGTGTGTATGTATACAATTATTTTGCTTCTGCATGTATACAATATATAACTCAATTCGTATTAAAAGATATTAGATAAGAAGTGTAGGTTTTAAAGTTAACCAATCCGTAGTGTTTCGAAGTTTAACGGGGGCAAGGTTTTAATGTACAATATTATTAACTAATGATAATAAGGGGTGAGGAATTAATTGATGAGTGATGGTTAGTTAGTAATTTAGTTAATGATTAGTCTACTGTTGGGTTATACCATGAATGGGTAATGATGATTTTGAAATAGATAGAGTGAGTATATTGATTTCTGCAAATTTCTAGTTCCAGCGAGTAACATACTGTTTTCTTTTTGGACCTTGATATTTCCTTATTTTCCAACTTCTTATAATTATCGCATTATGATTTAAATTTTGGTATATTAAATATTGATATATTATATTATATGAAAACTATTAGGGTTGTATTATTTTTATTTTCCAACTTCTTATAATTATCGCATTATGATTTAAATTTTGGTATATTAAATATTGATATATTATATTATATGAAAACTATTAGGGTTGTATTATTTGGAGAAATTGAAACTTAACCCTAGACTTGAAACTTTTGGAAAATATGATCATCGAAATGTTAAATGGAATCAAGATTAGAAACTTGGTTGTATATTTCAGTGAATTATTGAGTCTAGACTAGACATAGTGATATGGGTGTTGTTAGTGTTGAAATCTTATTGTGGTCATTTATTTGAATAGATTGCTTTGAGTTGGAAGTTCAACAAAAGGGGAAGGCTCAAGTTTCGGAGTGAATTCTTGATTGATTAAGGCAAGTGGATTTATAAACTCTTGTTAAGTGTATGGAATTCGTGTATTTCTTTGTAATATATGTTCGGGGGTAATGAGACTTGGTAATGGATTGACTTGTCCACAATGATTAATTCTAATGATGAAAATGGGGTAATAAAAGGCAATGTGATTAATTGTTTTTGTGTGATGTGTTGAGAATGGTTTGAAAGACTTGTTAAATCATTGTTGATCTTGTATCATGATTGTGTTGTTGTGAATTGCGCAATATTATGAAAATGATCATCTCCTCATTATTTGTGTGAAGATGTCATTTGCATTGTTCTGAGACATGGTTGTGACAAGTGTTATGTGAATTGAGAAGGAATGAGAAATTAAAGAGGATGTACCATTTCAAGGGACGTATCTCCCGCCACGATGGATATTATATTTCGACGGACGTATCACACGCCACGATGGTTACTATTATCGAGGGTCGTATCGCACGGCGTAATGGATGCTTGGACACATATGTTCCTCATGGGTCCCGAATGAGAGACAACAGGTGTGTATCATTAGGATAGACATGCATCATTATACTTGACATTGCATTCCACTGCATTGCACATATTTATCATTAAGTTAAATTCATATTGTGTATTGTTGATCTTGTAAGTGTCTTTCTATGGAACTTTGATTGATGAATATTGAGCTTGTTGTTGATGATATGTTATTGTTCGAGTTTTATTGTTGAGCTGTGTGCTATGTGAATTATGAACTGTTAGGTTGGGCTGGTTTTAAGCAGGTTGTAGTTGCGGAGGTTGTAATTGATGAATATTGAGGTTGTTGTTGAGAATATGTGATTGTTAGAATGTTGTTGTTCAGATATGCGCTAGTAAATTGTGAATTGTTAGGTTGGGCTGGTTTTATGTAAGTTGTAGTTGTGGAGGTTAGGTAGGGGTGTAAGGAGTACATGTATGTTATCCCCTTAGCTTGTGTTTAGAGGTTTATTTGCTGAGTACCCTGTGGTTTGCTACTCACCCCTTGCTACTACATTTTTTTGCACGTTACTAGCCCAGACTTTTGTGATATTTTCACTTATCCTTGCATGAGGCTTCTTGTGGATGTTTGTGAGGTAGCTGCTTGTCATTTTAGCGGACCTTCTTTCTCCTTAATTATGATCTTGTTCTATTGTAGAAACAATGTCATTTGAAACTTATATTATCTTTCAATTTTGTTATAACACATTAGAGGCTTGTACACGTGAAAATCAGATTTTGGGAGTATTTTTGAGTTTATTATAAATATTTCCACATTTTATTGTAATGATTCAGTTTTAGGTTGACTTGTCTTGGTGGGATAAGTTGAGTGTCATCACGTCCATTTTAGGGTTATAACATGAGTTGGTAATGATGGTTTTGAAATAGATAGAGTGAGTATATTGATTTTTGCAAGTTTCTAGTTCCAACGAGGGACATACTGTTTTCTTTTTGGACCTTGATATTTCCTTATTTTCCAACTTCTTATAATTATCGAATTATGATTTAAATTTTGGTAAATATTGATATATTATATAATATGAAAACTATTAGGGTTGTATTAGTTGGAGAAATTGGACCTTAACCCTAGACTTGTAATTTGGAAAATATGATAATTGAAATGTTAATTGGCATCAAGACTAGGAACTTGGTTGTATATTTGAGTGAGTTTTTGAGTCTAGACTAGACATAGTAATGTGGGTGTTGTTAGTCTTGAAATCTTATTGTGGTCATTTATTTGAATAGATGCTTTGAGTTGGAAGTTCAACAAAAAGGGAAGGCTCAAGTTCCGGAGTGAATTGTTGATTGATTGAGGCAAGTGAATTTCTAAACCCTTGCTAAGTATATGGAATTTGTGTATTTTCTTGTAATATGTGTTTGGGGGTAATGAGACTTGGTGATGGGTTGACTAGTCCACATTGATTAATTCTACTGATGAATAAAGGGGTAATAAAAGACAATGTGATTAATTGTTTGTTTGTGATGTGTTGAGAATGGTTTGAAAGGCTTGTTGAATCATTGTTGATGTTGTATCATAATTGTGTTGTTGTGAATTGTGTAATGTTATGAAAATGATCATCTGCTCATTATTTGAGTGAACATGTCATTTGCATTGTTCTGTGACATGGTTGTGACAAGTGTTATGTAAATTGAGAAGGAATATGAAATTAAAGAGGATGTACCATTTCGAGGGACGTATTGCGCGTCACGATGGATTCTATATTTCGAGGGACATATCACGCGCTGCGATAGTTACTATTATCGAGGGTTGTATCGCACGCCGCGATAGATGCATGGACAAATATGTCCCCCATGGGTCCCGACTGAGAGACAACGGGTGTGTATCATTAGGGCAGACATGCATCATTATACTTAACATAGCATTCCATTGCATTGCACATATATATATCATTAAGTTAGATATTGTATTTTGTTGATCTAGTGAGTGTCTTTCTGTGGAACTTTGATTAATGAATATTGAGCTTGTTGTTGAGGATATGTAATTGTTAGAGTGTTGTTGTTGAGTTGTGTGCCATGTGAATTATGAACTGTTAGGTTGGGCTGGTTTTAAGCACGTTGTAGTTGTGGAGGTTGTAATTGATGAATATTGAGCCTGTTGTTGAGGATTTGTGATTATTAGAACGTTGTTGTTGTGATATGCACTTGTAAATTGTGAATTGTTTAGGTTGGGCTGGTTTTATGCAAGTTGTTGATGTGGAGGTTCGGTTGGGGTCTAAGGAGTACCCGTATTCTATCCCCTTAGCTTGTGTTTAGAAGTTTGCTTGCTGAATACCGTGTGGTTTGGTACTCACCCCTTGCTACTATATTTTTTTGTAGGTTACTAGCCTCGACCTTTGTGATATTTTCTTTTCGCCTTGTCTGAGGCTTCTTAGAGAGGTTTGTGAGGTAGTTGCTAGTCATTTTAGCGGACCTTGTTTATCCTTAATTATAATCTCTTTCTATTCTAGAAACAATGTCATTTGAAACTTGTATCTTCTTTCAATTTTGTTACAATAGATTAGAGGCTTGTACACGTGACAATCAGATTTTGGGGATATTTTTGAGTTTATTATAAAAATATCCGCATTTTATTGTAATAGTTGAGTTTTAGACTGACTTGTCTTAGTGGGATAAGACGAGTGACAACACTTCCATTTTTGGGTCATGACACACCAATGGACCGTCAAATTCCTTTGGTCTAATTTGTATCTAGAATGAAAATCTGCCGCACCTCATCCATTAGCCCTGTATGCAACATATATGTAAAAAAGAGTTTTATTTAGTGGAACATAGATTTGATAGCCAAAAATATTATTAAGAAAATTATATAAGAAAATTTTTTAGGTAGATGCATGATTATATCTTGATTGATACATAAAACAATTAAAAAAATTACCTACATTGACGATTTGATCAACCCTCGTGTCAACTCTGCTCTTCAAGACTGATTGCTCTACATCAATCCAAATAAAGCAAGTATCATATTTATTATATTTGAACATGAACATAGGGTCTTCCACATGTTTTTCAATATACGAATTTGATCCTCTAACAATAATTGTAACACGTTGAGTCTTCAAATAATTTTCTATGTAGACAATAGCTTGCAAACAAAAATCTTCAACTGTAAAGTCGAAATTTGGCTCAATTTCACCTAAGAAAATGTGATCAAATCAACTTTCTCAGAATTGGAATAAATAATTTTTTAATAGTAAAGTATATTTTCCACTAGAATCTACAATTACTACTATTAAATTATCTAGGTAGTCATTTGATATAAATATTTCTGGAAATAAAATATATATACCTAACAAATAGTGTCGTACACCTTGTTTCTCAGTGTGTGTGATCTTACTTGTAACAATTTCAAGTCCTTTATATACTTGCATTTTGTCCGAGTTGATTATTTCACCTCGAAAATGGGTGGCAAGGTCAACAAAGAGACGGGATTTTCCCTTTCCTGTTGCTCCCATTATGAACACCACTTTCTTCTTGTTGAACTCGTTATTGTTGCTGAAAGTGTCATTTTAACTACACATAAAATAAAATAAAAATAATAATTAGTTTGCAATAGTAAATAATCTTATGAAAACAGCTGATACATAAAGTCAGACATTAAAAAATCTTGTAAATATAAAGTTAGTAAGTAGAAATCTTGCTTGAGATGGAATATACTACGTAAAAGAAAAAAAAAATTTGATGGTGGCTATGAAAGAAATTGCATTATGCTTTTATAGTAAAATCTGTTTGTGGACTTATTAATTGACATACCATATTCAGAATTACTGATATGTTTTAGAATACGAATGACTTTTGAAAAATTTATAACTTGAATTTTGGTAATTATTATTAAATATATTTTAGGATAAAGTTATTAGATGTACATAATTAGGAGATCACATACAACTGGGCTTTTATAGTAAAAGTGTGATTATAAACTTATTATTTGGTATAACAAATTATATATATATATATATATATATATATATTATTCATATCTTTTAGGATAAGAATAGTTCTTGAAAAATTATATAGATACGTCCTCGTGAATTTTGGTGATTAATCTTAAATAATATTAAGATGATGTTTGTAGATGTACATTGTTATGAGATCACATACAGAATTGACGTAAAGATCGATTACAAAAGGATTGCAAAAAGAACTCAATAATATTTTTGACAGAATATATTCAGGTGATAATGCGTCAATTCTTACACTATTTAACAACACGTCGTAAGTGTTAAGTCTAATTTCATTAGAGGGAAGGTAACAATTATCGATAACTATTTCAATTACGAGTATTTATATTAACTTGTGCAGCATATAATAATAGATAGAGATTTTATTGAATCGCGATTCCATCACCGTTATTGAATTAGGTATAATATATTTTCTTAAATGATCAATACCGATAGATTGCAAATTTACTATTTTATCTTCTTTGTCTATGTAACAATTTTATATTTTGAGTTAAGAATTCTATTCATTCAAATTCTTTTAGGGTAGAATCTTCCCGAACATTTATGGTCATTTATTTTCTCACTCTATTACCTTGATATTATGATGATCTCATGTAATTGTATAAGTACGTTATTATATTAGTATATATTGAATATAGAAGACTTGGACTTGGGGATTGGGTTTGAATCGGAACTTAAAATAAATATTTTTTATAAAACTTAAATATTTTCTCAATAAATAACAATGTTTTTACAGACAAGAATAATATATATAGAAAGAAGGGTCATATCATATATATATCTCTAATGCAATACAAACTGTACAAAATAGGTCCAAATTAAAGTGCCGAGGAGTCAAAATAACTCAAGAAAGAGATAATAATAGTTTATGTTCACTCAATAATAATATTGTAATCATCACTTTTGAGAAATCTTTTCACAATATCCTAGCACGGTTGCAAAACGTTATTCCTTCATGCTTCGTCAACAACTTCTTTTCTATCTCCTTTGAAAATGTCAATAGCAATAATATGATGCACCAACCATATTTTCTCATTTATTAACCGTTGAATCTTGTCAAGTTGGTGACAAATTAATAAACGAGTATTATGCTTGATATTAGCAACTGACAATTGAAGATGCATCTTCTTTGATTCATCATCTTCGTCTATATTTGTTTCTTCTCTTAAATATCTGTCCATTTCGGGGACACTAATAGACCATCGGATTCCTTTGATATAATCTGCATCTGGAATGAAAATCTGCCGCACCTCATCCACTAGCCCTGCATGCAACATAAATTTAAAGAAGAGTTTTATTTAGTGGAACATAGATTTGATAACCAAAAATATTATTTAGAAAATTGTAAGAAAAGCTTTTAGCTAGATGCATGATTATATCTTGATTGATACATAAAACAATTACAAAAATTACATGCATTTCCCATTTGATCAACCCTCATGTCAACTCTACGATTCAAGACTGATTTGCCACGACCCAACCCACCGGGCCGTGCGGGCACCCACTCTAACACCTATGTAGGAGAACTCTCATACCCAATAGTTAAAACATGCGGAAAGATTTAAGAAAACAGAAATAAACACAATACTATGATATGATAAATAATACCTTTTTAAAATAAATTCTAGTTAAGACTTGTAAAGTAATTAACAACCCCAAGGACCTAGTCTAAAAAGGTACAAGAGCTACTAAGAGTACAATTTAGAAAATATAGTGAATGACACAGCTCCCACCATGCGGAAGGAAAAGTAGAAGCTAGTGGATATTCTTCGTCTTCACCTAATAAAACGCCACCAATCCTACATCCAGACTATGTCAAAAGACATAGCAAGAGTAGTATCAGTACAAAGCACACGAACTGGTAGGCATCATCGGTCAGCCCGACGCCCACCACATCACATAAGAAACCAACTGGTAAGATCATGGAATAAACCACTCGCTTCTCCACCTTCACCCCTTTCATTGAAATACCTCCCATCACCCTAGCATTCTAACTACTAACCGCTTTTTAATCAACCCACGAACAAGCAACTATAAATCGTCATAGCACGGGTCCACTAAGTACAACATAAATAAGTCGACCCAACCATATAGTCACATGCATATATCGAACATGTACCACATTATCAACTTTTACGAACAATGAACAAATTCACGATTCTCACATATCATAGTTATATCAATTTATAGCAACATATCGTCATTCAATATCAATTATCATTAGATATGAACAAACTCATCACAATTAAATACACAACACAATTCAATGGTCCTCTCACGGAACCTAATTCAATGGTCCTTTCATGGAACCAAAACTCAAACAGTTAGCATATCGAAATGTGGCAACCGATCCCAAGTTAATGTGCCAGAACGTGGCAGGCGATCCCATGTTTATGTCGGAACGTGGCAATCTGATCCCATTCACACACCACAATCACAAACACAAGTACATCATCAAGATCATACATTTAAGTCATGAATTCAAGCCAATGATATTCATCTATCTCATTTACAACAAGTGTGACCAACATTGCAAATCCATACATATAAAAGTATCATAATGAAGCAAGAACAAGCATACATCGCACAAACATAAAATCAAAACCATAACCTGCGAATTACTCCTCAGTCCCCATCACATATATAATAATTGACCATACTCAGCCCTAGTTCATCATTAGGATTTCTTATTAGGGTTTAATAACAATTCATCATAATTCCTCAATTTTATCACTTTAATTATCGGAGGTACCATACCTTCATAAATCTAGTTCCACCCTTGATTTCACATCCTCATTCTTGACCCAATTCTATCCATGATAGCAATTCAAAGTTTTTCTAACAACTCATCAATTCCTCCTCACAAGGCATAAACCACATACTTTGAACTCTAAGGATTATTCATGTAATTTACCCGGTGCACGAAGGTCTACACACAACCCTACCATTGATTTACACATATCACGTAGTAAGCACAAATTTAAAACTACTCAATTGTAAAACCTAGACTACCTGAGTGCCAAGCAGTTGCACGAAGTTTTTTACTTCGATTCACATTTTTCCGGGTTCATGACGGTGAATTTAACTAAGAATTTGCAAGATTTCGCCATCCCCATGCTAGAAATCTCCTTCTCTTTCCTTCCCAAGCTTAGAGGAGCTTTTCTGCAGTTTGTAGGGTATTTTACGACTTATTTAGGTATTTAAGGAAGATGTAGAACAATAGGATTTCTGCATAATTTACATTCTGCCTCGCTTAACCCGCTCTGACGTCAACTTACCCTGCCCTGGAGGCGGTGCCCCAGCGACACTTGGCTTGCCTCGGCGAGGCAGTGGCCCAAATTTTTCTTGAATTCTTGTTTATCCGAAATAACGACGGTTCGGGTCGTTACATGATTGCTCTACATCAATCCAAATAAAGCAAGTATCAACCAGCTGTCTATTGTTGTTGTATTAGGCAGGGATGGGATGATATTGAACATATATTCGTTACAAGCAACTTTGCAGCTCATATATGGAAGGTTTTCTCAGAACTGTTGGGAATTGTGCACAGTCCCAGACCCTTAAGGAATTTACTGATGCAATGGTGGGGAATGGCTGCTAAAAATGAGGTGCACAAACTCATTATTCAGACCCTTCCTATTTCTATTTGTTGGAACCTTTGGAAGAACAGATGCTCAGTGAAATATGGTCAGAAAAAATCTAATATGGCATGGGTGAAATATTTGATTTTTAAAGACACCTTCCAGATACTTACTGTCGCTTATCCATATTGTTCTTGGCCTAATAATTGGGGACAAATGATCAATGAAGTTGAGAAATGTGCCCAGGAGATCAGAATCATGGAGATCAGGTGGCAAAGTCCTCCCAGCCCCATTTTGAAACTCAACACTGATGGTAGTGCCCTACATAAGCAGGGGAAGATAGGAGGAGGGGGTATTCTGAGAGATTTCAAGGGAAACATGATTTATGCTTTCACAGTTTCTCTTGGTATTGGTACCAATAACCAGGCTGAAACTCAAGCAGCAACTCATGGACTAGATTGGTGTGTTCAACATGGTTACATGAAAGTTATCTTGGAAGTGGATTCTGAACTACTTACTAAATGGCTTAATCACAATTTCAAACCCCCCTGGAAATTGCAGCAGTACATCATTCAGCTTCAGCAGATCATCACTCAGCTAGAATTTTTCAAATGCCAGCATACTTACAGAGAGGCCAATTCCACAGCAGATTTTCTATCCAAGGAAAGTCACAGATCAGACATTACTCAGCATTTTTATACTCACAACCAGCTATCTGTAGCAGCTAAAGGAAGTTTCCTTCTTGAAAAGATGGGAATGACCAACTTCAGGAGGAAAAAGTTGAAGAGAATTAAGAAACCACCTTGAAGTTTTTCATTCCCCTTCTTTAGGTTTTGTCTAGTTTTTACTAGGTTTGTAGATCTAATTGTAAGGGGAGAGTCTCCCTGATTTATGTTTCTTAGAATTTATGTACAGAGAGCAGTCCTCTCTATAGGTGCTTAGTTCTAGGTTTCTTCTTAGAATTATGGGGATGAGTAGACTTTCCTAAGTAGGAAAATAGACTCATGCACCACCTTAGGATCGGAGGTAAGGTTTTATGTCCCCCTCTTTGTAATTACTTTTGTGTTATCTATGATAAGACCTGGGGGTGTCGCTAAGCCCCTGACCCCCCCCCCCAGGGTCGTTAATAAAAAAAAAAACACATGGCCTTCCACAATTTTTTCAATATACGAATTTGACCCTCCAACAATAATTGGAACACGTTGAGTCTTCAAAAAAATTTCTATGTAGACAATAGCTTGCAAACAAAACTCATATCTTTTAGTATAAGAATAGTTCTTGAAAAAATATACAGATACGTCACCTTGAATTTTGGTGATTAAGCTTAAATAATTTTAGGATGACGTTTCTAGATGTACATTGTTATGAGATCACATACAGAATTGACGAAAAGATCAATTACAAAAGTATTGTTAAAATTACTCAATAATATTTCTGACGGAATATATTCAAGTGATAATGCATCAATTCTTACACTATTTAACAACACATCGTAAGTGTTAAATCTAATTCCATTAAAGGGAAGAGAATAAGTATCGATAACTATTTCAATTACGAGTATTTATATTAATTTGTGCAACATATAATATTAGATAAAGATTTTATTGAGTCAAGATTCCATCACCGTGATTGAATTAGATAGAATATATTTCCTTAAATGATCATGACCGATAGATTGCAAATTTACTATTTTCTCTTCTTTGTCTACGTAACAATTATAAATTTTTAGTTGAGAATTCTATTCTTTTACGGTAGAATCTTCCTAACATTTATGGTGATTTATTTTCTCACTCTATAACTGTTAGTTGCTATGTTTTAGGACTGCAACCTTTAACTTATTTACTGCATTAAATTAGCTTTGGTTTTCCTCAAATAACTTCTTTACCTAGTTTCTAGGAGTTTTTTTTTATCTTCAGTAGATGTGTTGTTGATTTTTAGGATCATGAAGTTAGTTCTTTATTATAAGTGTAAGTCTTAGGCAGTGAGAAAAGACTGTATTATCAAATAAAGTTATCTCTTCTTTCTTGTTCTTCATTTCTTTATAGTTCTAATCTTTCATTATTCTTAAGTTCTCCTTTGTTCCTTTTCATGGGTTTCCACATTAATTAACTACAATTGGTATCATAGCATTTTATTCTTAAGGGACTTGTGTGTGTTCATTAATCTGTTTTAGTGAATTCCATGGACGGAGAAGCAAGGTTTTCTTCAATGGCACCACCTACTTTTAATGGAGAAAGTTATTAGATCTGGGCAATCAGAATGCAAACATATCTAGAAGCTTTGGATCTCTGGGAAGCTGTAGAAGATGATTACGAGATTGTTCCCTTACCAAACAATCCCACAATCGTGCAGATTAAAAATTACAAAGAAAGGAAAACCATGAAATCAAAGGCAAAGGCATGCTTGAGCTGCAAAGGATGAAGGAAAGTGAAACCATAAAGGAGTATTCTGACCGACTTATTAAGATAGTAAATCGAGTCAGATTGTTGGGTTCCACTTTTAATGATTCAAAGATTGTTGAGAAAATCCTTGTGACAGTACCTGAAAAATTTGAGGCCACTATTACAATCTTAGAAAATACTAAGGACTTGTTCAAAATTACACTAGCGGAGCTCTTAAGTTCTTTTCAAGCACAAGAGCAACGATGTGTAATGAGATAGTAAGGAGTTGTTGAAGGAGCCATATTAGTTAAACATCAAGATGATGGAAGAAACAAAAAGAAGCAGAACAAGAAGATACAAGGAAAAAATAGTGAGAAATATTCAGATTAAAATAACTATCAAAAGAATATTACAATAAGGATTATAACCAAAGGTAAAAATTCTAACTTAGCATGAATTCCGCACCACCCTCCAAAATTGGTATCAGAGCTATGGAAGAAAAGAAGAGTAATCATAAAAGATTAAGAAAAGTAAAAAGGAAATTAAACAAACTAAACCCAGAATATAAACAATTAAATATCACTAAAATAGATAATTATAAATTAGACCAACTAATAGATACTATATCTAAAATAGATTATAAATACATCCAATAATTAAAGAAACAATGAACGAATAACAGTATAAACAACATCTTACTGAAACAATTATAACAAAAAGACAAGAATTAAGACATAGACAAAACAGACTTACCAGCAATATATTTGCAGGAACTTGTAAAAATCTATAGTAGCACAGAGAATAACTATTTTATATCTACAGATACAAATAGAAAATTTAGAATATAAACTTCAACACAATCTATAAATGAATAAAGAAGAATATGCAATAGATGAAAAAACATATGAAAATTACGATGGATTAAAAATAAAGATAGTATTTTCTAATCTAGGAAGAAGATATAAGAAAATAGGTGATAATCTTAATTTAATGTTAGAGAAAGAGACAGTAAAATTAGAAGATAGCTTAACTGCTATGGTAAGAATAACAAAAGAAAATGAAGAAATAGATAGACAAAAGGAAATTGAAAAGATAAAACAATGGGCAAAATAGGAAATACAACAAGTAGAAGAAATAAAAAACACTAAAATACTAGAATTGGAAAAAGAATTAGCAATATTAAAAGAAATGTATAAAATAAAACAGAAGGAAAAAGAACAAGAAGCAAAATTAACAGTTGAGATAAATGAATTTAAAGAAAAATTACAACTAGAAGAAAATCAAGATAATCTACCTAAAATAGGAATTGATGAAATAAATAATGATGATCTAGAAGAATAACATTCAAAAACAAGTGAAACATATACAGAACTTTTAGAAAACATAGATAATACAAAGAATCTAGAAGTAAATACAGGAGACGTAGACATGGATGAAAAACCCAGTACATCAGGAGTAAAAAATCCAAAAAACTTAAATCCAAGATATTATAATGCAAACTATGAACAATATGATACAGAAAAAACTATATGGGATAAAAGATTAAATAAAAAATGGACACCTAAACCAATAACTGAACAACATAATTTTTTAGATTTAGACTGTGTAGCAGATATAAATAAAACAATCCAATTATGGATGGATACATATCAAAACAATTAATAGATAACAAAATAGAATGGCAGAAACACCAGGATATATAGAGAGAACACTTATAGGAACAGTAAAATTATGGCTATAAAATTTAACAAATGAAAGTTTAAACACTTTAAGAAGTAATAAAAAAATTGATGGTGAATTAGCCACAACAACTATGGAAATATTGTATAAATATGAAATAGCTATAAGAAATGAATTTAGTAGTATGACAACAGAACTAGAAGAACAAAATAAAGAAAAAATTATAAACAAAAATCTAATGGCAAAATTAGCAATCTGTAATATGTGTTATATAGATGAATATACATGTGC
Organism: Solanum stenotomum; assembly: GCF_019186545.1. Classification (NCBI taxonomy): domain Eukaryota; kingdom Viridiplantae; phylum Streptophyta; class Magnoliopsida; order Solanales; family Solanaceae; genus Solanum; species Solanum stenotomum. The sequence continues at coordinate 40,519,197 of NC_064283.1, forward strand.
ATTTAGAGAATACTATTATAAAGGAACATATAGTACATAAGAGAGTAAAGAAAGAAGGAAACTATATTTTACAAAATTACCAGAACCTTTTAGTTCAAAAGTAATAAAAAATTGGAATGAAGCAGGACTAACGGATACCTTAGGAGCTAAAATGAAATTCTTACAACGATGGTTTATAGAACTATGTGAAAAACATAAAGAAGAAATAAAAATGGAAAAAATATTAGTAAAAAACTTAGCATGTTGTAAAAATAAAATAGCACCCCAATTTGGATGTACGGATAGGTATTATAAAAAGAAGTATAATAAAAGCAGAAACTATAAAAAAAATATAGATCAAAATATAAGTATAAAAGGCCAAGAAGGAAATACTACGTAAAAAACTACAAAACTAAAAGATCATATAGACCAAAGGAAAAAATAACGGAATGCACTTGTTATAACTGTGGAAAATTAGGACACATAGCTAAAGATTGCAAATTACCTAAAACTCCGAAGAAAAAACAAATATCAGAAATACTAATAGATAATGAAACATATATGCAAATGGAATATATAGATTATGAATTGAAAACCGATGAGAGTATATATGAATTATCGAAAAATGAAATAAACGATAAAATAATAGAAAATAATTTAGTAATAGAATTAGATAATGAATCCTATATAGAAGACTGAGAAAGATATACAAATAATAACTAAAGGAGAATATCAAGATCAAGAATCTTTAAAACAAAAAATAATATTTGATAATAATATATTTGAACAAATAAAAGGAAAAGAATTAGACTTAAGCATAGAAAAAATATTAGAAGTACCAACAATAAAAAATTGGTTTAAAAGACAAAAAGAAGAATATTATGTGGTAAGTCAAAAGGAACATATCATAGATTGTAAATACACCAAATGTAAGACTAAAATACCAATAATAAACAAACGAATAATAAACAAAGAAATACAAGATATTAAAGCTAAAAATCCAATTAAATATGTACACTTATGAGGAACAAAAATACTAATAAAAGCATGTTTCAGAGAAGGAATAGATACACCTATAGAAATATACTTAGCAGACGATAGAATTATACAACCTATAGAAAAAAGTATAATAAGTGCAGTAAAAGGTAACTTAATATATCAGAAATTTAAATTTATAATAAGTGCTAACTACTCAGTAGCAGTAAATGATAGAAACATAGATAAATCATTAGTATTATATTGGAAAATGTCAGGAATAAAACTAGCCCCAGGAAGTAAAATATTTACAGCAAGATGTAAAAATTTATATGTACTAACAACAAAACATAAAATAATGGCAAAAAATAAGATAAATAAAATAAAAATAGAAAATCCTTTTGAAAAAATAGTTACAGTTATAGATAATAATGACTATAGTTACACAGAGATTGATGTAGAAGAAGACTTAGAGATAGTAAAAGAAAGATTAAGCACATCAAGTACATCAAAAAGAATAAACTATGAAATACCTCAAACATCATCATCAAAAATAAGTACATCAAGAAAAATAGATTACCAAACTCCAAAACCAATAGGAAAAATGACAAAAGAATTAAAATCATATCATTACTATATAACAGGAGTAATGGCACAACGAAAATACCTAATATTAATAAATACTAGACAAGAAGAAAATTATATCACAAGAGAATTAGTAACAGAAGATGAGATAATAACTTATGCACAATTATGTCCTGAACTACCAAAAACATTAATAAATACTGAAGAGACAACAGAAAAGGAAATAATTATTGGAGGAATACTAATGGTAATAAAATTTAAAATTTATCAAGAAAATGAAAATATTATACTAGGAATAAAATGGTTAGAAGAAGTAAAACCATATAATTTAGAAGATAAACAATTAACAATAAGTTATGAATATAAGAAAATAATAATAAAAAGAACTTTATTATGACATTATGATAACATGAAAATATATATACTTGTAAAGATAATAATAGAACGATATTACAACAGATATTATACACCAATGATAGATACAGGAGCAGAAGCTAATATATGTAAATACAATTGTTTACCAGAAGATAAATGGGAAAAATTAAAAATATTGTTAGTAGTAACAGGATTTAATAATGAAGAAAGTATGATCACGTATAAAGCAAGGAATATAAAAATACAAATATGGGATAAAATATTAACCATAGAAGAAATGTATAACTTTGAATTTACAACAAAAGATATGCTATTAGGAATGCCATTTTTAGAAAAATTATACCCACATTTAATAACAAAAACACACAGGTGGTTCACAACACCATGTAAACACAAAGTAGGAGCAAAAAGATTGAATAATATTAAACGAAAAACAACAGAATAGATAAAAGGAAGTGAAAAAATAACACAAAAATTAGAAAATATAAAAGAAGAAGACCCTAAAATAGAATTAATTATATTTTCCATAGGCAAAGTAAAAATAATTCAAGACAAATTAGAATTACTATATAGTGAAGATCCTTTACAAGGATGGGAAAAAGATAAAACAAAAATAAAAATTGAACTAATTGATAATAATAGTATAATAACACAAAAACCATTAAATTATAATTTTAATGATTTAACAGAATTTAAGATACATATAAATGAATTACTAGAAAAAGGATATATACAAGAAAGTAATAGTAAGCATACAAGCCCAACTTTTATAGTAAATAAATATAGTGAACAAAATATAAAAAAAGTAGAATGCTTATTGATTACAGAAATTTAAATGCAAAAACTAAAACCTATAATTACCCAATACCAAATAAAATATTAAAGATAAGACAAATACAATGATATAATTATTTTAGTAAATTTGACTGTAAATCAGGATTTTATCACTTAAAACTAGAAGAAGAATCTAAAAAACTTACAACATTAACTGTACCACAAGGATTTTACGAATGGAATGTATTACCATTTGGATATAAAAATTCACCAGGAACATACCAACACTTTTATGGACAACTACTTTAAACAATTAGAAAATTGTATAGTATATATAGATGTTATACTATTATATTCCAAAACACAAGATGAACATATAAAATTATTAGAAAATTTATACATATTGTAGAACGTTCAGACATAAGTCTAAGTAAAAAGAAAGCAGGCATAATGAAAAATCAAATAGAATTCTTAGGAATACAAATAGATAAAAATGGAATAAAAATGAAAACACATATAGTACAAAAAATAATTAATTCAAATGAACAATTAGATACAAAAAAGAAATTACAATCATTTTTAGGATTAGTAAACCAAGTAAGAGAATACATACCAAAATTAGCAGAGAATTTAAAACCATTACAACAAAAACTAAAGAAAGATATAGAATATCAGTTTGATAAAGAAGACCAAACACAAATACAAAAAGTAAAACTACTATGTAAAAACCTACCTAAACTATATTTTCCAGATGAAAACAAAAAATTTACTTATATAGTAGAATCAGATGCGAGTGAAAAGAGTTATGAAGGAGTCCTAAAATACAGGTATGATAAAGATAAAATAGAACATCGCTGTAGATATTATTCAGGAACATTTATGGATACATAAATAAAATGGGAAATAAACAGAAAAGAATTATATTCAGTATATAAATGTTTGTTAGCATTTGAACCATATGTTGTATATAAAAAATTTATTTTAAGAACAGATAATACACAAGTAAAATGATGGCTAACAAGAAAGATCACTTATCAAGAGAAAGCTATGCAAACTGAAAAAGATACAACCATGGAAGAATTACTTAAAACCATGCTATACTTTGTACAAAAGTAGATAGCATGGGCAAAGAAATCAAACAGATAAAGACTAATCTGAAGTCTAAAAGTCATTCGCATGACTCTAAACATGCAGAGCTAAGTCGATCGGAAGACGAAAAAATTCCAGAGATAGAAGGAGACGTTGGGAAACTCCCTAAAACCCATAACATTTGTTCAATTACAAATACAAGTACAAGCAGACAAGTTAGTGAAAGACAGTACAAGAATATAAATTTGCACAAGTTATTTGAAAAACTATTTACCCCAAAAATATCAAGATACCTTTCGATCACAGAACCACAAACCTCTACATATGCAAATAGCCTACATCATGACAAGAAAGCATATAACCATATCACACGCACCTATATAGAAAATATATATAAAATCCAAACTTACCTTAACCTTAACCCCAGATCCACTATAACCAAAGAACCAAACCAAGATTACCTAACCCAAAAATTACAAGGTTATAATAAATTGATTGCACAACCAAAAACTAATGCAAATTTAGTCAAAACATGCTACAATTATGGATTATTAAATACAGTATATACCTACGATGGAGAAGAAATAAGTGGAATGCCAGAATTACTTAAGGCATTTATCACATACAAAAGAGTAACCAAGGGAAACTTATTTTATATAAAATTTTATACAGCACTAGCAGAGATACTATATGAGGAAATAAAACCTCCGATCCAAGTTGTAAAGATAGGTTTGACAAAAGATATGATAATACCAGAAGATATCGGACAGCAATCAGAGATACAAAAGTTTTTATGCTAATAAGAGAATAATTGGTATATCAACTATCATCCAGGAGTTAGCTAAAAATTATTTAAACGGAAATGCTATATGGAGTTATTATTCTAGAGATTAGTTAATGATTTATTTCAATTCAAGAGAGCTAAGAAAAGAGGATATGGATGAAGTCCAGAGATGGATTTTATCATTACTAAAACCAGAAGAACGACCTACAACACGAGCACTAAAGACATGATTTATTTCAGCAGAGTTATTAACTAGGTATTGCAAGTTAATAGGACATAAGTACCCTGATCATATATGTTCAAAATGTAATGGCGAAGATAATATAATTCCAGATGTCCAACTGGAATGAAAAGAAGAAGATAAGAGAGACTAGAAGATAAAGAAGAAAAGATGTAAAGAAAAAGAAGATAGTGACATAAAGTAAATAGCATTTACTTTTCTGAAAGGCCAAAGTGTGAATAGTAAGGGGCAATGAATAGTAAAAGTCATTTGTGAATAGTAGAAGGCAGATGTAAACAGTAGGAGTCACTTATTTTTCTATAAATAGGCATAGATGTAAACATTGTAAAGCAAACCTTCATTACGAAGCAAGCTCACTTGTAAAAACGCTCTTAAATATATTTGCATATTAGAAACCTAATGGAGCAACTAGATAATTCAGATATCATGGATAAGCAAGAGGCAAAGGTATATTGTTCATTAAATATGCAGAACTAAATTCATATATTCTTGAATATCATAAATATGATTGAATAAGTTTATGTTAGTTATTATGTATTAGAATTAGACAAAATCATGCTTTCTAGTTTATTAGCAAACAGGAAAAGCGAGAAACCTTCTATAACTATGACATCCTAAAGTTGAAACCGAAAAGGCAAGAGAAGCCGTGATAGGGGAGTAAACACAGTTGAGGCATTGTTTAGGAAGAAAGTATCTGCTAAAGTATGATGCTAATAGTGACAAGATTACATGATAAGCGGATAATCTAGTTCATAATGATCTAATAAAATCCTATTCAGTTATGAATATGATAGGAAGGAATAATTGATAAAAACTGCGAATAACAAGAACATGAATACATTTATACATGATGAAATGATAAAAAGCTACAAAACATTAATTTTATATGTAATCAAAGATATAAAAATTGTTGAATTAAGAGAAATAATATGGAAAAAGATATTTAATTATGAAATGGAATTAGAGAACCAAACATGGTATGAAATAGATTTACTAGATCTATATTTAGATATTGAAAGAATAGAATTATATGATTTAGAAATAGAATATTCATATTAAAAAATGAATTATAAATATTTACAATATTGGACAGAAGCTATAGAAGATAGAAAACTAGTAGAGCAATTAATGAAAAACAATTTATATATGTACCTAAGAACCCAAGATGTATTATACCTAGAATATATCTCAAATAATGTTAAAGAAATATTCAGATTAAAACAACTATCAAAAATGAATTTGAGAACAATAGTCGAGTTTAGGCGAATTGGGGATAGAAAATGAAGAGGGAAAAAGTTGAGCGTGTTTTGGTACACAAGTTCGTGTTGCGGACTTGCTGTAACACCCCAGAAATTCTATGACTTAAGTTAGAGCCTCACCTTATGAATAATGACTTAAAAATAGTTAAAATGATGTTTATAAACCTAAACTAATGTAATTGACTTGGTTTGGAAGAGTAAAAGTCTAAACGTCAAGAAACGACAACAACGTTCGAAAACTAGAGAAGAATGTGTTCTAGTGTATCCTTAGGTTTTGGGCAGGTTTGGGAGTGTCGTATGATGGTATAATCTGGTGAAAAGGTTTAAAATAGGTAAATATATGTTCGTAGGGTCAAAACGTTTGAATACGACTCCCCGGGGCCACCCTAAGGGCCCCCGAGGAGGACCCCAACCTTAGCCAAGCAAGATGCCAAGGCAGTTTGCAGATTGCACTTGGAGGGAATAGATGCGCGTCACACACTTGCTCCCCCAAGGAGAAAAAATCTAGTTCGCGATGCGGTCATGTCGCGGACTCTACTATCGCAAAATTTAATTCCAAATAACTTCAGGGAATAGCTCCGCGTCACGGACTTGTTCCGCGACGAAAATAATGAAATTCAGATATTTATTTTTACTTCATTAAAGAGTCCATTTAAGTGAGAGATATTTAGGGTACTTTAGGGGACGTGTATATAATGATTTTTAAGTCAATTTACCTCACTTTTATCACTCAAACACAAAACCCCAAAGATCTAAACCTAAAATTCTTCCTTCTTTCTACTCTCTCTCTTCTGAAGAACTCCATTGAAGAAGATTGGAGCTTCAAGAAGAAGACCAATTCTCCAAGGGTTCAACTCGGATTTCGTGGTTAATTCATCAATAAGGTATGGTTGCTTATCACTCTTGGGATTCCTTTCCCCAAGAGGCCCCTTCAAGATGAATTTCAAAATCTCCAATTTTTAGGTTTCAATCCAAAAACGTGGGTCTTCTTTCTAAAGTGAAATTGATGTTATAAACTGACTTTGATTGATGTTATATGAACAATTATAGATGAATTTATGTTGTAGTGGTGGTTTCTTGAAGAATTCCCCATGAGACCCATGTTTGTCCTTCTATTCCTAATTCTAAGCCTAGTTTGTGTTGGATATTGATTGAAGGCTATGAATTGAATGTGATGTTATGTAATTCATGTTTGTATGATGATTCTACCATAGGTTATGTATAATTTCTATGAAATTAGGGTTGAGTCTTTGAATGAAGCCTTGAAGGCTATGAAGGGAATATGTCAATTGCTTATATTGATGTTGATTATGTTATTACTTCATGAATTACCTTGTATTATGTATTGGTTATGAATTGCTTGGTAATTGAAGTATGGATGTCCCACGAAGGGCAAGAAGGTATGAAGGTAGGTTCTTCTTTGAACTCAAGTATGAAAGGTGAATTACTTAGATTGTAATGATGCTATACCTAATATGTTATTGTGGTGTTGATGACCTAGTTTCCTCATCCTTAACCCTCTACACTTGAATTAGCTATGAAGTATGTATGTATATTATGGTATGATTGCTATATGATTGAAAGGTAGTTCTCATGATTGTAGTGTAATGTAAAGTGAAAGGTTTACTCACTTGCTAAGTGTTTCTAAAGTGAAAGAATTGTTACTCACTTATGAAAACATATGAGCTATTATGATAAGATGTCTATATAAGAGTCTAGTAAAGGCTAATGTGAACTTATGTGATGACTAAAGATGATTACAAAAGGGAATCAGATGCTTAGCACTGAAAGTGCATGTAAATGAGATGAGGTCTCACGTTTAGTAATTTCGGCTCCCCACATGGGTTTCCTCACGTTTAGCAAGTCCGGATTACCTACGGTATATGTTGTCTCATGAGATTGAAACCCCCACGTTTAGTAAGTTAGGGTTTCCAGAAGCAATCTCCTTGACCCTTAACTATGTGCCCACATAGGACTCTAGCTTAGTGGATCCACCTAGATAGCTATGTACGAATGGTTACACCTTAGGCAAGTGTTAACCCTCTCTTTTCGGTGTGGGAGTAGAACACCGGATTCCATGTAGCTCTCATGGTCTATGTAGGTTATTGCAATATTTTCCTAATGTAAAAGTAAATGAAGGTATGAAAGGTGTGAACTCTTACTAGGGCTTTCTTAAGGGTTTCTACATAGTGTAAGGGAGGGTATGTGACTTCTCTTGCACATTGCACTTGTGGGATCCTAAGAGATGGTTATAGTAGTGTTTCTTATGATTATGATGATTATGACTTATGTATGTTGAAACTATGTTATGTATGATCATTATGAAAATGGTAAGTTATGATGAAATATGATCTTATGGATGTATGCATGAAGTAGGTTGCTTAATGTGATACTTGGCTTTGAATAGTATTATGGGGTTCTATTCTTTGCATTGCACTAGTATTGCTTGGGATGTCTACATTTGGGGATGATATTATGTTGGTTTGGACTATGATACTTGTTTTGTGTGCATATTGGATTTACTTAGTAAAATGCATGTTTTGACTAAAATGTCTTTTTGTGCATGTTTCAATGGTTTTTATGAATAGTAGCCATACTTAGTACGTGTGTTGTACTAACCCATATTTCTCCTTTTCCCAAACATTTAGGTTCGGGCCGTTGAGGATTCAAGCTTACTTCTCAAGACACTTGGAGTTGCTTCCCCAATTTGGTGAGTCCTCAAGTCCGAGGACAAGACCCTATTATCTAGCTTCTATGTTTAGTTCTTTGCTTATGTTGAAAGACATTGTTGTACTTCCTATTTGCAAGACTTCTTATTGATGTAAGGGCTAAGTCCCATTTTCAATACTTCTATGTCTAGATGGTGCATTGTGACGAAGTTAGATTATATTTTCATATATGAAGTGAAGTTGAACTCCCTAAGTACAAGTTTTAAATTTTCCATGATTTTATTCTATGATACATGTTATGACGAATGTTAAGGGCTTGTATAAGACCTCTTCAAGGTCAAATACGTCGGTAACGACTAGGGGGTGCTCTCGGGTCGTTACACTTGCTCCCCAAGTGAATAAAGTCAGCTCCGCGTCGTGGTTAGGATGCAGACTCCTCTGTCTCAAAATTAAATTTTGTGATAAAATATTTAAATGCAACTCCACGTCGCGGACTTGTTCCAAGACAGTGATTTTTGGATTTTTTTCTGATGTTTAGCCATCTAAAAACACTCCTAACCATCATGAGATCTTTCCTATCACAATTCAAAATCCTTGAATCCATAATTCAATTCAAGGAAAGTTAAGGGTCAAGTCAAGTAAACTTAAGAGTCAAGTTAAGAGAAGTTTATAAAGTTTTCAAAAGTCTTTTACAAACGTTTTAACTTTTTTTTAAGACTTAAGTTTCAAGGTAAGTAAAGAGTAAATAGTTGAGTTAATTTCTCAAAAAGTTATAAGGGAACTAAGTATTCCCAAGATTTTAAAAATATTTTTCACATTTGAGCAAGAAAGGGAACACCGTTTCCAAGAGAGCTTTGAAGCTAAGTTTTGAGTAATTATCTCAAACCAAAGAAAGAAGTTTGTTTTAAAAACATATGAGCTAAGTATATTTTGGGAGTAGTATTGAGCACCGTTATGGGGATGCCAGTTCATATTAACTCAAGTCTCCATAAACCATGCAGCCATCATGGGTAGTAAAGGATCATACTTTTTAGATGACTCCTTAAGATGCTTTTAGAATAGACTAGTGGATCCACTAAGTTAAGAGTTCTATGTGACGGCAAAGTATAGGACAGTTCTGGCAGTGTGGGCAAGACGTTGTATCACCACTTAGGCTCATAGTGGTGGTTGTCGTTTAGAGAAACTCCCACATAAACTATATTACTTCGTTATATGAGTAAAGTTGAGTTTGTTATTACATTTTCTTTAACGAACTAAGTTGCTTTTACTATTTTATAAAGCTTTACATACATTGCATATGTCTTATTGCTTTATTATGAGTTGAGTTATTCATGATATGAGAAAAGCCAAGGTAAGTGTTTCTTTCAGAATCTTTTCAAGCCTATGTTATGTTTAGCATTCCAGCTCGCATACTCGTACATTCAACGTACTGATGCCAGTTGGCCTGCATCGTACTATGATGCAGACACAGGTAACCAAGATCAGTACCCAGCGCCTTGTTGATCATGTTCAACACTCAGAGCCAGTTGGTAAGCCTCCTTGCTTCTGGAGGGCTCTTTTTTTACATTGCTTTCTAGTTTTCAGTTGTTAGGATGATCGAGGGTCTTGTCCCGACATCCTTCTTTGTTTTAGAGCAGACATATAGTATAGTTGTCTTATTCATTTCAATTGTATACGTTTAAGACTTGAGTTACTATTTTGGCTAGGTTATTATCTTTTAAGTTATTGCATGAGTTGTATTTCTTATGTTTGAGTCTTTCGCTGAGTAAGTAAGTCAGGCCAAGGGTTCGCTTGGAGACTGCAATGGTTCTCGAGTGCCAGCCATGTCCGGGATGTAGGCTCGGGCGTGACAAGTCATTTGATATAAATATTTTTGGAAATAAATATATATACCTAACAAATAGTGTAGTGCACCTTGTTTCTCAGTGTGTGATATTATTTGTAATAATTTCAAGTCCCTTATATACATTTTGTCCGAGTTGATTATTTCTCCTCAAAAATGGGTGGCAAGGTCAATAAAAAGATGGGATTTTCCTGTTCCCATTGCTCCCATTATGAACACCACTTTCTTCTTGTTGAACTTGTTATTATTGATGAAATTATTCATTTTAGGTATACAAAAAATAAAATAAAAATAATAATTAGTTTACAATAGTAAATAATCTCATGAAAACCAATCATGCATACAATCAGATATTAAAAAATCTTGAAAATATAAAGTTAATAAGTAGAAACCTTGTTTGAGATGAAATAGGTTGTGTAAAGATATATATATATTTCTTGATGGTGACAATGAAAGAAATTGCATTCAACTTTTATAGTAAAATTTGTTTGTGGACTTATTAATTGACATACCATATACATAATTACTGATATCTTTTAGGATAAGAATGACTTTTGAAAAATTTATAACTTTAATTTTGGTAATTATTATTAAATATATTTTAGGATAAAGTTATTAGATGTACATAATTAGGAGATCACATACAACTGGGCTTTTATAGTAAAAATGTGATTATAAACTTATTAATTGGTATACCAAATTATAAAATAAATAAATAAATAAATATATAATTCATATCTTTTAGAATAAGAATACTTCTTGAAAAAATATACAGATACGTCACCTTAAATTTTGGTGATAAAGCTTAAATAACTTTACGATGATTGACATTTCTAGATGTAATACATTGTTATGAGATCACATACAGAATTGTCAAAAAGATCGATTACAAAAGGATTGTAACAAGAACTCAATAATATTTCTGACGGAAAATATTCAAGTGATAATGCGTCAATTCTTACACTATTTAACAACACGTCATAAGTGTATGTCTAATTCCATTAGAGGGAAGGGAACAATTATCGATAGCTATTTCAATTACGAGTATTTATATTAACTTGTGCATCATATGAATAGATAAAGATTTTATTGAACTAAGCTTCCAACACCGTGATTGAATTAGGTAGAATATATTTCCTTAAATGATCATTACCAATAGATTCCAAATTTACTATTTTCTCTTCTTTGTCTCTGTAACAAATTAAATTTTGAGTTAAGAATTCTATTGTTTCAAATTCTTTTAGGGTAGAATCTTCCCGAACATTTATGGTCATTTATTTTCTCACTCTATTACCTTGACATTATGAATGATCTCATGTAATTGTGTAAGTACGTATTTATATTAATATAAATTAAGTATAGAAGACTTGGACTTGGACTTGGACTTTGGGCTTGGGCTTGGATCGGAACTTAAAATAAATATTTTTTATAAAGCTTAAATATTTGCTCTATAAATAACAATGTTTTAACAGACAAGAATAATATATATAGAAAGAAGTGCCATATCATATATATATATATATATATATATATATATATATATGTAATGCGATAAAAACTGTATAAAATAGGTCCAAATTAAAGTGCCGAAAAGACAAAATAACTCAAGCTAGAGATAATGATAGTTTATGTTCACTCAATAATAATATTGTGATCATTACTTTTGAGAAATGTTTACACAATATCTAGGCGTGGTTGCAAAACGATATTCCTCCATGCTTCGTCAACAACATATTTTCTATCTCCTTTCAAGTCCCTTATATACTTGCATTTTGTCCGAGTTGATTATTTCTCCTCGAAAATGGGTGGCAAGGTCAATAGAGAGGTGGGATTTTCCCATTCTTGTTGCTCCCATTATGAACACCACTTTCTTCTTGTTGAACTACTTATTGTTGATGAAAGTACTCATTATAGATACACATAAAATAAAATAAAAATAATAATTAGTTTACGATATTAAATAATCGCATGAACACCATACAGTCAGCCAGTAAGAAATCTTGTAAATATAAAGTTAATAAGTAGAAACCTTGCTTGAGATGAAATATACTATGTAAAAAAAATATATTTTTCTTGATGGTGGCTACGAAATAAATTCCATTGAGCTTTTATAGTAAAATCTATTTGTGGACTTATTAATTGACATACCATATTCAGAATTACTGATATCTTTTAGGATAAAAATGACTTTTGGAAAATATATAACTTGAATTTTGGTAATTATTGTAAGTATTTTTAGGATAAAGCTATTATATGTACATTGTTAGGAGATCAAATACAACTGGGCTTTTATAGTGAAAATGTGATTATAATGTTATTAATTGGTATACCAAATTAAAAAATAAATAATATATATATATATATATATATATATATATATATATAGAAAATTCATATCTTTTAGGATAAGAATAGTTCTTGAAAAATTATACAGATATGTCACCTTGAATTTTTGTGATTAAGCTTAAATAATTTTACAATGACATTTCTAGATGTACATTGTTATGAGATCACATATAAAATTGACGAAAAGATCGATTACAAAAGGATTGTAAAAATAACTCAATAATATTTCTGACGGAATATATTCAAGTGATAATGCGTCATTTCTTACACTATTTAACAACACTCATAAGTGTTAAGTCAAATTCCATTAGAGGGAAGGGAACAGTTATCGATAACTATTTCAATTACGAGTATTTATATTAACTTGTGCAACATATAATAATAGATAAAGATTTTATTAAATCAAGATTCCATCACCGTGATTGAATTAGGTAGAATATATTTCCTTAAATGATCATTACAGATATATTACAAATTTAATATTTTCTCTTCTATGTCTGTGTAACAATTTAAAATTTTGAGTTACGAATTCTATTCTTTCAAATTCTTTTAGGGTTGAATCGTCCTGAACATTTATGGTCATTTATTTTCAAACTCTATTACCTTGACATTAAGAATGATCTCATATAATTGTTTAAGTACGTATTTATACTAATATATATTAAATATAAAAGACTTGAACTTGGACTTGGGGCTTGGGCTTGGGCTTGGATCAAAACTTAAAATAAATATATTTTTTAAAAGCTTAAAGATTTGCTCTATAAATAACAATGTTTTTACCGACAAGAATAATATATATATAAAAACAAGGGTCATATCATATATATGTCTGTAATGCAATCCAAAATGTACAAAATAGGTCCAAATTAAAGTGCCAAAGAGACAAAATAACTCCAGATAGAGATAATGATACAATAGTTTATGTTCACTCAATAATAATATTGTGATCATCACTTTTGAGAAATCTTTTCACAATATCCAGGTATAGTTGCAAAACGGTATTCCTCCATACTTCGTCAACATCTTTGTAGCACCTCACAAATTGAAATAACCAGGAAGGAGTTAAAAGTTGGAGAAAGAATCAATTATGGAAAGTATATGAAAATCTGGAAAATTGTGAAGTATGTTAGTTGGGTTTTTTGCCAAAGTCAAACGGACATAAATCCTAGCTCAGGATTACTTAAGTGTACTTCCAGTTATGGTTCGACATCTCTTGGAATAATCTTTCCAACGCCGCTAAGTTTGTGCGATTCTGAGTTCGTATGAGTGAGATATGCCCTTTGGAAGTTGGGTTGTTCAAATAAGGAAATGTCCAATCTGGATTTTTAAAGGGTGTTTTGGTCTTTTCCATACCCTATTATTTTAATTTTTTTTTGGTGAATTAATTAAGGGTCAAAACTGAATTGGTTCAGTTTAGGCAATTGGAGATTTACGCTAGGGTTTCTGGAGAAAGAATGCAAGAGGAGAAAGAGCAAAGTTCGTCATTCTGGAAGGTTTAGCTTGTGGATTTCGACAATGGTTGATCCCTAAAGAGGTATGTGAGTCTTTCTTAGCGTTGGGTTCGTTCACCCACGAGCCAATCATGTTTATTTCAGTTAAGTTTGTTCTAGAAAGTTGAAAGTTGATGAATCTTGAATGGTGTTCTTGAAATTGGCCTTCGTTTTTGAGTTAGGTTGAGATTGAGGAGTTCCTTGAGGTTAAAATGTTGTTTCCTTGAGTTATTTGAGTTCGATTCTTGTGTATACATATTGGGTATCTAAATCTAAAGGGAATTTGAGAAAAAGAACTGAGTTTAGGCGAATTTGGGTTAGAAAACGAAGAAGTTGAGCAGAAACTAGGTACTAGGTTCGCGTCGCGGACCTGTTCCTTAGAAGTGTAATTATGCCCTTCGCTTCACGGTGATGTCATGGACCTCTCTGCCTCAAAATTTATTTCGCAACCGAATATTTAAATGTGTCTCCGCGTCGCGGACCTGCTTTCAGACATTGATTTCTTGATCATTTCTCATGTTTAGCTAAAATCATTCCTAAACATCATGAGATCTTTCCTATCACAAATCACAATCCTTGAATCCAAAATTCAATTCAAGGAGAGTTAAGAGTCAAGTCAAGAGAAGTTACGAGTCAAGTCAAGAGAAGTCAAGAGTCAAGTTACGAGAAGTTAATAAAGTTTTTCAAAAGTCTTTTACAAATGCTTTAACTTTGTTTTAAGACTTGAGTTTTAAGTTGAGTAAAGAGTAAAGTTTAAAGTGCATTTCTTCAAAAGAGTATATCGGGACTATATATTTCAAAAGAGTAAATGTTTTTACATTTAAACAAGAAAGGAGACTGAGATTTCCAAAAGAGCCTTTGAGCTAGTTTTCAGTAAAGAGTAAATGTTTTCACATTTAAACAAGAAAAGAAAGAACCTTTGAGCAAGTTTTTAGTTAAAGAGTAAATGTTATCACATTTGAGCAAGAAAGGAAACTGAGATTTCCAAGTGAGCTTTTAAGCTAAGTTTTGAGTAATTATCTCAAACCAAAGAAAGAACTTATGTTTTTAAACATATGAGCTAGTATATTTTGGGAGTAGTATTGAGCACCTATATTGGGGAGAGTTTAGATAACTCACAACCCCCATAAACCATGTAGCCATCATGGGTAGTAAAGGATCATAATTTTTAGATGAAGTGTGCTTTTTAGCATAGACTAGATGATCCACTTAGTTAAAGTGTCCTATATGACAGCAAAGTATAGGACAGTTCTGGTAGTGTGGGTAAGATGTAGTATCATCACTTAGGCTTAGAGTGGTGGTTGTCGGTTAGAGAAACTCCCACAGAAACTATATTACTTTATTGTATGAGTAAAGTTGAGCTTGTTATTTCACTTTCTTTAACAAACTAAGTTGCTTTTACTGTCTTATAAAGCATTTCATGTATTGCATGTGTTTTATTGCTTTAATTTGACTTAAGTGTTCATGAGTTGAGAAGATCAAAGGTAAGTGTTACTTTCAGATTCCTTCCAAGCCTATGTTATGTTTAGCATTCCAAATCGCATACTCGTACATTTAATGTTCTAATATGATTTGGCCTGCATCGTCTTATGATGCAGACGCAGGTAACCAGGATCACCATCCAGCGCTTTGTTGATCAGGTTGAGCACTCAGAGTAAGTTGGTGATCCTCTTAGCTTTCCGGATGATCCTTGTTATTGCTTTCAGTATTTTAGTTTATTAGGATGTCGTGGGTCTTGTCCCAACATCCACCTCAGTTGTTTAGAGGCTTCATAGACAGAGTTAGTTGATGTTAGTTCATGAGTATTTACTTTCTCTTTTCAGTTAAATTGAGACTTGAGTTGCCACTTTGGTAGTGAAAGTTATTTATTGCATTCTAAGTTATTTATTGAGCAGTTCAGTTATTCTTTTAAAGTATATTTATCTCAAGTAAAGTCTTCCGCTGAGTAAGTAAGCCAAGACAAGGGTTCGCTTGGGGCCAACAATGGTTCTTGAGTCCCATCCACGCCCGGGGTGTAGGCTAGAGGCATGACAAACTTGGTATCAGAGCACAGAGTTCAAGAGTCTTAGGGAATCTATGAAGCCATGTCTGTAGATTCCTAGTTATCCGTGTGAAGCACGCCACATCTATAATTAGGAGGCTACAACATTTAGGAAATTCCTTCACTTCTTTCATACTAACTTCGTGCAATAGAGTGTATCTCTATAAAAGTCTCTTTCTAACTCGTGCTTACGCATAATCAATTTTGAGCTGGCCTATTGTTGAGCGTGCCTTCATGAGGCATTTCTTTTCTCATGAGCTAAGAGAATCAAAGAGATGGTTGCTGACATGAGGAGCAGGATGAGTTTATTTGTTGTTGGGTTGACTCGTCTGTCAAATAAGGAAAGTAAGGCAACCATGCCAATAGGTTACATGGGCATAGCAAGGTTGATGATCCATGTGCAACAAGTTGAAAAGGACCAGCTGAAGGATAGAGAAGAGTTTCAGAATACGAGGGCTAAGACATCAGGGAATGAATTTGGGCAACAAAAGAGTTATGTGAACCGGTCTTCTTTCCAACATAAGTAGAAAGGACCTATGTCATCATCTGCTAGTGCACCTGCACCAAGGAACAAATGTGAGTACAATAGTCAAAATTCCTAGAATTTTAGAGCTAGACCTGCACAGTCGCAAGGTAGTATGGCACAAGGGGGTACTAAAATTCCTGCATGTGCTATGTGTTGTACGAACCACTCAGGGATGTTTCGTGTTGACTTTCCTAGATATTTGAAATGTGGCCATAACAGTCATTTTATGAGAGAGTGTCATAAGGGCAAACAGAGTAATGGTAATGGGGGCATTAGAGCCCAGTCTTCTTCACTTGCTCCACTAGATAGAGCTGCATCTAAATGATCTACTTCAAGGGCAGGCGGAGAAGGAAATTGTCTTTATGCTATTGCTAGTCACCGAGAGTAAGAGGATTCGCCAAATGTTGTCACTGATATGATTCAAGCCTTCAATTTTGATGTTCTTCCTGAGAAACTTCTTGATCCCTTCAGTGTTTTGACACCTGATGGTGAGTCTATTCTAGCAGAAAGAGTCTATCGTATTTGTTCTGTTTCCGTCAATCATAAGAGTACTATGGCTGATTTAGTTGAGTTAGACATGGTAGATTTTGATGTCATTCTAGGTATGGATTGGCTTCATGCTTGTTATGCATCAATAGATTGTAGAATTTGAGTAGTCAAGTTCTAGTTTTCAGTGAACAAGTTATAGAGTTGAACATCAGTTCAATAGTGCCTAAGGGCCATTTTATTTCGTACCTAAAGGCGAGAAAGTTTGTTTCCAAGGGGTGTCTATCAATTAGTCGGAATTAATAACTCTAGTGTTGAGATACCTCCTATTCAGTCAGTTTCAGTAGTAAAAGAGTTTCCAAAAGTTTTCCCATATGATCTTCCCGAGGTCCCTCCTAAGAGAGATTTAGACTTCGATATAGATGTTCTTCCAGATACTCGTCCTATCTCTATTCCAGCATATAGAATGGCACCAGCAGAGTTGAAAGAGCTTAAAGAGCAATTGAAAGATCTTTTAGAGAAAGGTTTCATTAGACCAAGTATCTCACTTGGGCGCTCTGGTCCCATTTGTGCGAATGAAAGACGGTTCCCTTAGAATGTGTATAGATTACCGCCAATTGAACAAGGTTACCAGAAAGAATAAGTATCTTCTTTCGATAATTGATTATCTTTTTGATCAGCTTCAGGGTGCTTCTTGTTTTTCAAAAATAGACCTCAAATCTGGCTACCATCAGTTGAAAGTAAGGGAATGTGATATTCCCAAGACAACATTTAGGACCGTTATGGTCACTATGTGTTTCTGGTCATGTCATTTGGTTTGACCAATGCACTTACATCGTTTATGGTCCTTATGAATAGAGTTTTCAAACCTTATTTAGATATGTTTGTTATCATCTTTATTGATGACATACTAATTTATTCAAGGAATGAAGAAGATCATGCTAGCCATCTCAAAATAGTTCTTCCAACTTTGAAAGATAAGGAGTTATATGCTAAGCTCAATAAATGTGTGTTTTGGCTTGAGTCTGTGGCTTTCTTGGGCCACATAGTTTCCGGTGATGGAAGTAGAGTTGATACCCAAAAGATAGAGGAAGTGTGGAATTGGCCTAGACTCACATCTCCAACTGATATTAGGAGTTTCTTGGGGTTGGCTGGATATTAAAGAAGGTTTGTCGAGGGATTTGTATCTATTTCATCCCATTTGACCAAGTTGACTCTGAAAACTGTGAAGTTCCAATGGTCTGATGTTTGTGAGAAAAGCTTTTAGGAATTGAAAAAGAGGTTGACTACTGCCCCAATGTTAACTTTACGAGAGGGTACTCAAGGTTTTGTGGTGTACTATGATGCATCTAGAGTTGGTCTGGGTTGCGTATTAATGCAGAGTGACAAGGTTATAGCTTATGCCTCCAAACAGTTGAAGATTCATGATGAGAATTACCCAACCCATGACTTAGAGTTGGCTGCCGTAGTATTTTCTTTGAAATATGGCGCCATTATCTTTATGATGTTCATGTGGATGTGTTCACCAATCACAAAAGTCTTCAATATGTGTTTAGTCAGAAGGAGCTTAATCTCAGACAAAGGAGGTGCTTAGAATTACTCAAGGATTATGACATGAGTATTCTTTATCACCCAGGTAAGGCTAATGTTGTTGATGTTGCCTTGAACAGGTTATCTATGGGTAGTATCTCCCATTTTGAGGAAGGTAAGAAAGAGTTAGCAAAAGAGGTGCATAGACTTGCAAGGCTAGGAGTTCGACTAATGGCTTCCCTAGAAGGAGGAGTAGGGGTGATGAATAGGCCTGAATCATCATTAGTGTTGGAAGTAGAAGATAAGCAAGACCAAGATCCTTTATTTCTTGAATTAAAGGCAAGTGTTCATAAGCAAAAAGTGGTGGCTTTTGAACAAGGGGGAGATAGTGTTTTGAGGTATCAAGGTAGATTGTGTGATTGATTTCAAAGGTAATTGGGATGATTACCTACCTCTCATTGAGTTTGCTTACAATAATAGTTACCATTCTAACATCCAGATGGCTCCTTACGAAGCTCTTTATGGGAGAAGATGCAGATTTCCTATTGGATGGTTTGAAGTTGGTGAAGCAGGGTTGATAGGACCAGATTAAGTTCATCAAGCTATGGAGAAAGTGAAAGTGATTCAAGAAGGTTGAAAACAACACAGAATTATCAGAAATCCTACACTGATGTTAGGAGAAGGGAATTAGAGTTTGAAGTAGATGATTGGGTATACTTGAAAGTTTCACCATGAAGGGTGTTATGAGATTTAGTAAGAAGGGGAAGCTTAGTCCCCGGTATATTGGCCCTTGCAGAATATCCAAAAGGGTAGGTAATGTAGCTTATGAGTTGGAGCTACCCCAAGAGATAGCAGCAGTTCATCCGGTATTTCATGCCTCCATGTTAAAGAAGTGCATGGTCGATCCTTCATCGATCATACCAACTGAAGATATTGGGATCAAGGATAGCTTATCTTATGAGGAGATTCCTGTTCAAATTCTAGATCGCCAAGTTTGCAAGTTGAGGACTAAGGAAGTAGCATCAGTCAAAGTCCTTCAGAGGAACCAATTTGTTGATGACGCTACTTGAGAAGCTGATGAGGATATGAAGAAGAGATATCCACATCTCTTCGAATCCGGAGAAGTTCCAAACCAAGGTACTACTCCTTTTCTTGGCATTTTGTTTATAAATTGGCATGTTGTGTTTGCTTTGCTTGTTGGGTGTTTGAAATGTATGACTGATATTACACCCTTAGACTAGTAAGAGTAATCTCATTCGATGACGAATATTCTAAAAGGGGAGATATTGTAACACCTCGCAAATTGAAATAACTAGGAAGGAGTTAAAAGTTGGAGAAAGAATCATTTTTGGAAAGTATATGAAAATCTGGAAAATTGTGAAGTATGTTAATTGGGTTTTTGGCCGATTTGAAACGGACATAACTCCTAGTTCAGTATGAGTTAGGTGTACTTCCAGGTATGGTTGGAAATATTTTGGAATAATCTTTCCAACACCGCCGAGTTTGCGCAATTCCGAGTTTGTATGAGTGAGTTATGCCCTTAAGAAGTTGGGCTATTCAAATAAGGAAATGTCCATTCTGGACTTTTAAAGGGTGTTTTGGTCTTTTCCATGCCCTTTTATTTTACTTTGTTTTTGGTGAATTAATTAAGGTCAAAGCTGAATTGTTTCAGTTTAGGGAATTGGAGATTTAAGCTAGGGTTTTTGGAGAAAGAACGCAAGAGGAGAAAGAGCAAAGTTCGTCGTTTTGGAAGATTTAGCTTGTGGATTTCGACAAGGGTTGATCTCTAAAGAGTTATATGAGACTTTCATAGTGTTGGGTTCGTTCACCCACACACCAATCATGTTTATTTCAGCGAATTTTGTTCTAGAAAGTTTAAAGTTGATGAATCTTGAATGGTATTCTTGAAATTGGCCTTCGTTCTTGAGTTAAGTTGAGATTGCGGAGTTCCTTGAGGTTAAATGTTGTTTCCTTGAGTTGTTTGAGTTAGATTCTTGTGTATACATACTGGGTATCTGAATCTAAAGGTAATTTGAGAAAAAGAACCGAGTTTAGGCGAATTGGAGTTAGAAAACGAAAAAGGAACAAGTCGGGTAGAAACTGGGTACCAGGTCCGCGACGCGGAGCTGTTCCTCAAAAGTGTAATTATTCCCTTCGCATCGCGGTGAGTTCATGGACCTCTGTGCCTCAAAAGTCATTTCTCGACCAAATATTTAAATGTATCTCCGCGTCGCGGACCTGTTTTCAGATAGTGATTTCTTGATTATTTTTCATGTTTAGCTATCTAAAATCATTCCTATATATCATGAGATCTTTCCTATCACAAATCACAAGTCTTCAATCCATAATTCAATTCAAGGAAAATGCTTCCTATCATTTTTCATCTTTACTGCTTTATAAAGCTTTTCATGTATTGCATGTGTTCTATTGCTTTACTTTAAGTTAAGCACTCATGAGTTGAGAAGAGTCAAGGTAAGTGTTTCTTTCAGATTCCTTTCAAGGCTATGTTATGTTTAGCATTCCAACTCACATACTCATAAATTCAATGTACTGATGCGAGTTGGCCTGCATCGTCTTATCATGCAAATGCAGGTAACCAGGATCAGCATCCAGCGCCTTGTTGATCTGGTTGAGCAATCAAAGTCCGTTGGTGAGCCTCCTAGCTTTTCGGAGGATCGTTTTCCTGCTTTCACTATTTTAGTTCATGAGGATCTCGTGGGTCTTGTCCCGAAATCCATCTCAGTTGTTTAGAGGTTTCATACACAGAGTTAGTTGATGTTAGTTCATGAGTCTTTACTTTCCCTTTTCAGTTAAGTTGAGACTTGAGTTGCCACTTTGATAGTGAATGTTATTTATTACATTCTAAGTTATATATTGAACAGTTCAGTTATTCTTTCAAAGTATATTTATCTCAAGTAAAGTCTTCCGCTAAGTAAGTATGTCAAGCCAAGGGTTCACTTAGGGCCAGCGATGGTTCTTGAGTGCCAGCCACGTCCGGGGTGTAGGCTCGGAGCGTGATAAACTTCTTTTCTATCTCCTTTGAAAACGTAAGTAGCAATAATATGATGCACCAACCACATTTTATCATATATTAACCGTTGAATCTTATCAAATTGGTGACAAATTAATAAACGAGTATTACACTTTATATTAGCAATTGATGATTGAAGAAACATCTTTGATTCATCATCTTCGTCTATATTTATTACTTCTCTTAAATATCTGTCCATTTCGAGGATACCAATGGACAGTTGGATTCCTTTGGTGTAATTTGCATCTGGAATGAAAATATGCCGCACCTCTTCCACTAGCCCTGCATGCAACATAAATTTAAATAAGAGTTTTATTTAGTGGAACATATATTTGATAGCTAAAAATATTATTAAGAAAATTATATTAGAAAAGTTTTTAGCTAGATGCATGATTATATCTTGATTGATACATAAAGCAATTACAAAAATTACCTGCATAGACCATTTGATCAACCCTTATGTCAAGTCTACGGTTCAAGACTGATTGCTGTATATCAATCCAAATAAAGTCAGTATCATACTTATATTTGAACATGAACACAGGGTTTTCCACAAGTTTTTCAATATACGAATTTGACCATCCAACAATAATTGGACAACATTGAGTCTTCAAAAAAATTTCTATGTAGTTAATACCTTGCAAACAAAAATCTTTAGCTGTGAAATCGGAATCTGGCTCAATTTCACCTAGAAAAATGTGATCAAATTAACTTTCTCAGAATTGGAATAAATAATTTTTTAATAGTACAGTATATTTTCCACTAGAATCAACAATTACTACTATTAAATTATCGAGGTAGTCAGTTGATATAAACATTTTTGAAAATAAATATATATACCTAACAAATAGTTTTGTACACCTCGTTTCTCAGTGTGTGTGTTCTTGTTTGTAACAATTCCAAGTCCCTTATATACTTACATTTTGTCCGAGTTGATAATTTCTCCTCGAAAATGGGTAGCAAGGTCAACAAAGAGACGGGATTTTCCCGTTCCTGTTGCTCCCATTATGAACACCACTTTCTTCTTGTTGAACTTTTTATTGTTGATGAAAGTATTCATTTTAGCTACACATAAATAAAATAAAATAATAGTAAGTTTACAATAGTAAATAATCTCATGAAAACCACTAATGAGTACAGTCAGACATTAAAAAACCTGTAAATATTAAGTTAATAAGTAGAAACCTTGCTTGATATGGAATATACTATGCAAAAATATACATATTTTTCTTGATAGTGGCTATGAAAGAAATATCATTCAGCTTTTATAGTGAAATATGTTTGTGTACTTATTAATTGACATACCATATTCAGAATTACTGATATCTTTTAGGATAAGAATGACTTTTGAAAAATTTATAACTTGAATTTTGGTAATTATTATTAAATATATTTTAGGATAAAGTTATTAGATGTACATTGTTAGGTGATCATATTCAACTGGACTTTTATAGTAAAAATGTGATTATAAACTTATTAATTGGTATACCAAATTAAATGTGTATATATATAATTCATATCTTTTAGGATAAGAATTGTTCTTGAAAAATATACGGATATGTCACAATGAATTTTTGTGATTAAGCTTAAATAATTTTAGGATGATGTTTCTAGATGTACATTGTTATGAGATCACATACAAAATTGATGAAAAGATCGATTACAAATGGATTGTAAAAATAACTAAATAATATTTCTGACGGAATATATTCAAGTGTAATGCATCAATTCTTACACTATTTAACAACACGTCATTAGTGTTAAGTCTAATTGCATTAGAGGGAAGGGAACAATTATCGATAACTATTTCAATTACGAGTATTTATATTAACTTGTGCAGCTTATTATAATAGATTAAGATTTTATTGAATCAAGATTCCATCCCCGTGATAGAATTAGGTAGAATATATTTCCTTAAATGATCATTACCGATAGATTGCAAATTTACTATTTTCTCTTCTTTGTCTATTCTTTCAAATTCTTTAAGGGTAGAATCTTCCCAAACATTTATGGTCGTTTATTTTCTCACTCTATTACCTTGACATTATGAATGATCTCATGTAATTGTATAAGTACATATTTATATTAATATATATTAAATATAGAAGACTTGCACTAGGACTTGGGGCTTGGGCTTGGATCGGAACTTAAAATAAATATTTTTTATAAAGCTTAAATATTTGCTCTATAAATAACAATGTTTTTACAAACAAGAATAATATATATAGAAAGAAGGGTCATATCATATATATTTCTGTAATGCGATACAATCTGTACAAAATAGGTCCAAATTAAAGTGCCGAAGAAACAAAATAACTCATGATAGAGATAATGATAGTTTATGTTCCATCAATAATAATATTGTGATCATCAACTTGGCCAAAATGGCAACTCAAGTCTTAACATATGAAATGATAATGTAAAGACAACTGAACTACTAACTGTCTATGAAACCTCTAAAACAAAGAGGGATGTCGGGACAGGACCCCCGATCATCCTAACAATTGAAAACTAGAAAGAAAATGATAAGAGAGTCCTCTAGAATGCAATGAGGCTCACCAACTGACTCTGAGTACTCAACCTGATCAACGAGGCACTGGATACTGATCCTGGTTACCTCCGTCTGCATCATAAGACGATGTAGGCCAACTGGCATCACTACATTGAATGTACGAGTATGCGAGTTGGAATGCTAAACACAACTTATAAGCTTGGAAAGTATCTGAAAGGAACACTTACCTTGACTTTACTCAACTCCTGAATAACTTAGCTCAATATAAAGTAATGAACAGATGTAATATGTATAAAGCTTGTAAAATAGTGGAAAACAACTTAGTTCGTTAAAGAAAAATGCAATAAAAAACTCAACCTTACTCATATAATAAAGTAATATAGTTTATGTGGGAGTTTCTCTAACCGACAACCACCACTATGAGGCTAAGTGGTGATACTGCGTCTTGCCCACTCTGCCACAACTGTCTTATATTTTGCCTTCATATAGAAATGCTTAACTAAGTAGATCCACTAGTCTATTGTAAAAGTATCTTAAGGAGTGATCTAAAAAGTATGATCCTTTACTACCCATGATAGCTACATGGTTTATGGAGACGTGAGTTAATAGAACTCAAGCTCGTCCCCATATCGGTGCTCAATACTACTCCCAAAATATACTTTGCTCATATGTTTGTAAAAATAAAACTCTTTCTTTTGTTTGAGATAATTACTCAAAAACTTAGCTTAAAAGCTCTTTTGGAAATCTCAGTTTCCTTTCTTGCTCAAATGTGAAAACAATTTAACTCTTGGGAATACTTAGTTCTTGTATAATCTTTGAAGAATGAACTTTACTCTTACTCTTTACTGAAAACTAGCTCAAAAGCTCTTTGGGAAATCAAGGTTTCCTTTCTTCTTTAAATGAGAAAATATTTACTCTTTGGGAATACATAGTCCCGATATACTCTTTTGAAGAAATGAACTTCAAACATTACTCTTTACTCAACT
Organism: Solanum stenotomum; assembly: GCF_019186545.1. Taxonomy (NCBI): domain Eukaryota; kingdom Viridiplantae; phylum Streptophyta; class Magnoliopsida; order Solanales; family Solanaceae; genus Solanum; species Solanum stenotomum. Next base: position 40,544,718 of record NC_064283.1, read on the forward strand.
CAAAACTCAAGTGTTAAAACAAAGTTAAAACAATTGTAACTTGACTCTTGACTTCTCTTGACTTTACTCTTAACTTCTCTTGACTTGACTCTTAACTTTCCTTGAATTGAATTATGGATTCAAGGATTTTGATTTGTGATAGGAAAGATCTCATGATTTTTAGGAATGATTTTAGATAGCTAAACATGAGAAGTGATCAAGAAATCATTGTCTGAAAGTAGGTCCAGGACGCGGACCTGGTACCCAGTTTCTGCCCAACTTGTTCCTTCTTCGTTTTCTAACCCCAATTCGCCTAAACTCGATTCTTTTTCTCAAATTCCCTTTAGATTCAGATACCCAGAATGTATACACACGAATCTAACTCAAAGAACTCAAGGAGACAACATTTTAACTTCAAGGAACTCCTCAATCTCAACCTAACTGAAGAACGAAGGCCAATTTCAAGAACACCATTCAAGATTCATCAACTTTCAAGTTTCTAGAACAAACTTCGCTGAAATAAACATGATTGACGCGTGGGTGAATGAACCCAATGCTATTAAAGGCTCACATACCTTATTAGGGATCAACTCTTGTCGAAATCCACAAGTTAAACCTTCAAGAACGACGAACTTTGCTCTTTTTCCTATTTTCTCCTCTTGTGTTCTTTCTCCAAAAACCCTAGCATAAATTTCCAATTGTTTAAACTGAACCAATTCAGTTTAGAACCCAATTTAATTGCTATAAACGAATTAACTAAATGGGGTGGTGAAAAGATCATAATGCCCTTCTAAAATCTGGATTGGACTTTCCTTATTTGAGCAGCCCAACTTTCAATGGGAATAACTCACTCATACGAACTCGGAATCACGTAAAATTGGGGGCGTTGGAAAGATTATTCCAGGATATTTCCTACGATAAATGGAAACAGACCTAGCACATCCTAAGCTAGGACTGATGGTCATTTGAAGTTGACCAAAATCTCAAACTTAACTTAACCAATTTTCCAGATATTTTTATAATTTCCAAAAATCACTCTTTCTAATTCTAGCTCTTTCTAGTTCTTTTAATTTAGCGAGATGTTACAATATCACCCACTTGGGAACATTCGTCCTCGAAAGATATAACTCTACATAGGCTAAGGGTGTAACAATAACCTTCAACTCAAACACCCAGCAAGCAATGCATATACAACATGCTAATCTTATAAATAAATAATGTTTGCGTAATCAAGACACAACTTCCAATGCAAGTGTCTACGATTGTACAATAGTTTAGTAACCCAACCAAGGGTTGGGGTCGAGTCCCAAGGGAGTGGACATGAAAATTAGTGGTTAAGGGAGAAAGTGCTCAAGCTAATCGTAGCTAAAGACTTTGGCGAACGAAAACATAAAAAATTAAAAAGGGTGACGCAAGCGTCAAGTATCAAATGAGGGTTTGTAAGCAAGAAACAACTAAAACAGTGAAAATAAGGAAAAATACAAGTATGGAGACGGGATTCTTCGGATGTAATAGGAATAGGGGATAGAATAAATCATTGGGTACATGCTTTTGATGGTAAATTAATTGAGTCTTTGTGACTTGGCTAGACTTTAAGGGGGATAGGCTCTCTCTCTAGCAACTTACCCCGTTTCAAATGCGTCTCTCTCGGACACCCACTTGCTGTATGAAGAACATGCTACGGCTTAACCCACTCACTCTCTCGAGCAGAGTGTGTGGATATGGGACTAGGGTTCACTCTCTCGAGCTGAACCTCATGTCAACCCACTCAAACTGGCCATCAATTTAGTGGTCTTAGTTTTACGACCTCTTGAGCAAACCGAAAACACATAAATAAACTTATATTTGCAACTACAAATTCATTAAATTCATCCACAACCACTAAACAAAATCAAATTTAAACTACGAATAGACTATCAGCAAGCAAGACCCAAGAACTAATCTAACCCACATTCACAAAATCACACCCCAAGAATTGGGGTTTTAGCTACGCATGTAAAAGAGATAAAGACGTATACCAATATCAGTTTCCATCAATGGGTATGCAAAGATTAAGTCTTAAAACAAGCCAAAAGTGAAGAATCCAAAGATCCAAGTCAAATTCCTTGAATTTGAAACCCTTTGAAAGCTCCAAGCTCTTCAAAACCCTCTCCAAAACATAGAGAGAATATCTCCAAAACTCTGTCTCAAACTTAATAATCTAAAAACTAGATAAAATAAGGTAAAGTTCACTCCTAAGAATAAAAATTGAACTAGTATTTATAGTTTTAAGAACATGTGCTCCGAAAGATCTTTCGGTGATTTGAGTTGGAATCGCCGATGCATTCAGTGATCTGCCTTTTTGTTTGCTTCGTCGCCTTTCATCAGTTGCCTTCAGCATCTTTGTGTCCTGGATAATTGGGCGATGCAGCACTGCTTCGCGGAGTCGCTCGGTGATACACTGACTACTCCTTTTCACCACCGATTTGCTCCTTTCCTTCAGGGCTCAGAATACTGGAACAAAAGGTGAATATGCGATCTATTGGCGATTTGCCGAATAGGTTTGGCGATTCACATATCTTCATTTCTTCGTTCTTTTAGCTTCTTTTGCTACTTTTTGCTCGATAGTGTCCATGCTTTCCCTCAAATTTCAGATACCTAAAACTTAAAGGTTTTCAATAGATATCGAGATAAAACATGCATTTGAGGACAGTAATTTCATCAAAATATAGCCCTAAATGAGTCCAAATTGTGGACTCATCTACACCTCCAACTTAAACTTTTGCTTGTCCTCAAGCAAACTCAGGTTCAGTCGTTCAAAAATGGTGTCTTTAATAGTGCTACACAAGACTCGATCATGAATATACACAACAAGACTCAATTTACTTATGCAGAGATCAATTGTGCACTCAAAGATTCAAGTAGTGACTCACCAATATCAAAGAATTTCATGTTCACAATACTTGACTCAAACGCAAGTTCAAGCTCAACTAAAGAGTTTGAATGCCCTTACAGAAAGAATGATTCCATAATGACTTAATCATCTAAGGTTCAAGGATCAGATGCAACGTTCACACTCATAAAGATGAAAACAATGCATGCTTTCACCCATAGGTTTACCCGTATTTTCCAATTGTCATTTGTTTTAGCTTTCTCAAGATCAAAAAGGTCTTTTTCAAGGCTTGTAATGAGGCTGAGTGCAGAGGTATGGTCATTTAGTCTTAGTGGATTTATTCCTCATGAATTGTGGTGTTCACAACCCTTAGATGCTGGTTAAATTTCAATTGAAAAGCTAGGCGGCATAGTATTTCAACTCCAAGCACAAATCAACAAACTAAAATGCTATAAAAATGCTAAAATAAAGAAAATACTACCTTAGTGTGAGTTTAGCAGATTTAAGAGCAAGGGAAAGTGAAGATTTTCAAATTTGAAGTCTCTTGGCCATTATAAACCATGCAGTTCGCACCTGTTCAGCGACGTTAGTCGCATTCGTCGATTCATCGAGTGATCACTTGCCCCGCCGATTGCTAAAGTTCATTCAGTTTCTTGGGGTCAAGACGGTGATCTGCATCGAGATCACTGACCTGGTCGGCGACACTCCGAACTGCTTCGAAAGTCCACCGAGTTTTACAGGCTTTGACTTAACCTTGAATTGAGCCAAACGACAGGTCAAGTCTGACTCGCTAACCTCTTCGGCAATCTGCCCATTGACCATTTTCTTTCCAATCTATATTTTTCACCACTTTCTCATTCATACCTGCACCACTAACACACCATTATTTATAAAAGCAAAATAAAGCATTTAAAACCATGGGTTGCCTCCCAAGAAGCGCCTTATTTAACGTCGTGGCACGACACGAGCTATCAATCAAGCTTCATTATTGGGGTTAGACCTAAAGCTACTAAACAACCCTCATTTATTGCTAGGGTAGAGATAAGGCAATGCGTGGTCCAAGAGGTCTTCGATCAACTTGATTGATCTTGAGTGAGAGCCACTCATCTGATTCAGCACCTCCACGCTTTCCTTAATTTCCTCTAGCATTCTATCTTGCTCATGAAGCTTTTGGAGAATGATCAATAAGGTCTCCTCGATACGTTTATTTTTATTGCTCCTAGACCTTTCTCGCTCATGAGGGGACATGTACCTCCTTGGGCAGTTGCACTGGTTTTCCACCTCTGTTGTTTTGGTGGACAACTCGTTCAACTTAGTTACCAATGCAATTAACTCGAAGTCCCTCTCGACTTCTCGGCTCGTCTCAGCCGAGTTGTCACCATTTCCCCAAGCCATGCTTAGGGTACCTACCTACAACAAAAAATTCAAAGGAAAACAAAACTAAAAATAAATTTAGTAAACTACGACTACCAAAAACAAAATTCGTCTTAAACCAAAAACTTTCACGTAACACCACTTCCCGGCAGCGGCGCCATATTGATGTTTGCATAATCAAGACATAACTTCCGATGCAAGTGTCTATGATCGTACAATAGTTTAGTAACCCAACCAAGGGTTTGGGTCGAGTCCCAAGGGAGTGGGCATAATAATTAGTGGTTAAGAGACAAAGTGCTCAAGCTAATCGTAGCTAAAGACTTTGGCGAATGAAAACATAACAAATTAAAAAGGGTGGTGCAAGTGCCAAGTATCAAATGGGGGTTTGTAAGCAAGAAACAACTAAAACAGTGAAAATAAGGAAAAATACAAGTATGGAGACAGGATTCTTGGGATGTGATATGAATATGGGATAGACTAACTCATTGGGTACATACTTTTGATAGTAAATTCATTGAGTATTTGTGACTAGGCTAGACTTTAAGGGGGATAAGCTCTCTCTCTCGAGCAACTTGCCCCGTTTCAAATGTGTTCCTCTCGGACACTCACTTGCCGCATGAAGAACAACCTACGCCTTAACCCACTCACTCTCTCGAGTTGAGTGTGTGGACATGGGACTAGGGTTCACTCTCTCGAGTAGAACCTCATATCGACCCACTAACACTAGCCATCAATTTAATGGTCTTAGTTTTACGACCTCTCTCTCGAGCAAGCTAAAAACACATAAATAAACTTGGATTTTCAACTACAGATTCATTAAATTCATCCACAACCACCAAACAAAATCACATTTAAACTACGAATAGACTATCAGCAATGAAGACCCAAGATCTAATCTAACCCATATTCAAAAAATTTTTATTTTTTATTTTTTTTAAAAAAAAAGAGACCCTTGGAGGGGTCAGGGGCTTAGAGACACCCCAGGCCTTAGCATAAATAAAACAAACAAAATACAAGGAGGGGGGCGTAAACCTAACGTCCGATCCTATGGTGGTTCAGTAGTTGACCTTCCACAAGGGAAATTCAACTCATCCCCTTACAAAAAAGATAAACCAAGAGACTAAGTACCTAAGAGAGAGGACTCCTCTCAATACATAGCATCTAGCAATCATAAACAAGGGAGACTCTCCCCTTACAAAAATAAACAAAAAACCTAAATAAAAGCCTATCCAAAGGAGCTATAATTTTAAATTATAGATAAGTTGAAAAGGTTGCAAATTACTCAGGGAGGTTCTTTGATCTTCTTAATCTTCCTTCGTCTGAAGCTTGCCATTTCAAGCTTGTCTAGTTGATAGTACGCCCTTGCTTCATTTGGTAGTTGATTGCGATTGAAATAAAGTTGAGGACTAGTAATCTTGTGGCTGTGCTTTGAAAGGGAGTCGGCCACAAAGTTGGCTTCCCTAAAGGTGTGCTTGCATCTGAATTCGTGAGTTTGTTTAATGAGGGCCTGTAGCTTCGTTATCTGTGTATTGATGCTCCAATTGCAATATCAGGCCTAGAGCAATCGGTCACATATCTCAAAATTCCAATTATGCTAGCAAATTCATTTTGATTTATTCTCTCACTTTCACTTTCAACAATAAATAAGTGAACACTTGAATCAAAAGAAGTTACAACATGCTTGCATTAATAAAATTTATATTTTTTTCAAAATTTTCTCAACATAATGTGACTGGTCAAAGAAAATTCCATCACATATTCTTGTTATTTTTATCCTAAGAGAGTTTCATCGTTAGTGAAAAGACGGTGTTGAAAAATTTTGGGTTAGAAAACTTTTTTGTAGTATCTTGAAATTTCCCAACATAGTCCAGATTTGGACGAAATCGAAGTCTTTGAGGTGTAGGGAAATTTGGTAACAATCAGGTGAGTTAATTATGATTTTGATTGCATTAGCAGTTAGATAACTCGTTAAAAATTCCGTACGACTTTACAGAATTGAATTTGGGTAAGTAAAACTCCCTGAATCGATCTTAGCGTAAAGGGTATTTTCTAAGCGTCATGGGTCAGAGGTGTGTTGTGAAATGGGAAATTTTGAATTCCTTAAATTGCTCGTTGTCTTGCAAATACTGCCTCGGTGGGAATTTCTATCGCTTTGGCGGGGTGGTGGCCGATGTGGCGGGCCAGACGTGACCTAATATCGTTAACAAACCCCTAAACGACCTTATTTGGCACTTTTCGATTTTTAGAGCTAAGGAACGAAACTCAAGCGACTCTTACTCATTTTTTACCATTCTTGAGGCTAAAGGTAAGATTTTCACTCCCCGAATTCATTTTTCGATCCATAGAATGTAATAGAATGGGTGAATATTGATGGAGAAGGGTTTTGTTATATATTCTATGGTGGAAACAACCCTAAATTGGATAGATAGGATCATGGATTTGATCTAGGGTTCATAGAATTGTTATAGTTTCGGGTAATTAGCGATTGTTTGTTGATTCCCATGTTATTGTGATTGTTTGTAGACCAAGAACAAGCGGAACAAATTCGGAAAGGGAAGGATCAAGTTTCTTAGGGTTTCAAGCTTGTTTCGAGGTAGGTGATGGTTGTGATTCTATGATTGTGTAATGTATGTTTGTTCATGCTTCATTATGATACTTGTATATGTGTGAATGTTGCAATGTTGATCACACTTGTTGTAAATGAGATAGATGAATTATCATTTCCATGAAATCATGACTTAAATGTATGATCTTGATGATATACTTGTGTTTCTAATTGTGGTGAGTGAATGGGATCGGTTGCCACATTCCGGCAAAACTAACTTGGATAAGTTGCCACGTTCCGGCAAAACTAACTTGGATCGGTTGCCACGTTCCGGTATAAATATGGGATCGATTGCCACGTTCCGAAATAAATATGAGATCGGTTGCCACGTTTCGGCAAAACTAACTTGGATCGGTTGCCACGTTCCGGCATAAATGTGGGATTGATTGCCACGTTTCGAAATAAATATGGGATCGGTTGCCACGTTCCGACATGCTAACTATTTGGGTTTCGGTTCCATGAGAGGAGCAATGATTTGATATAAAATGTTAAGTTGCTCGTTGTTCGTAAATGTTGATAATGTTGTATATGTTGATATATATACATATAATTATATTGTTGTTTGACTTTCTTATGTTGCACTAATAGGATCGCCGTGTGATCCTACCAGTACATTATGGTTGTGTACTGATACTGCACTTGCTCTTATTTTTGTTGAGTACAAGGCATCTTCAAGCGGCTAGTGACAAACCTCACTTAGGAGATCAGTGATCGTTGTTTCGAATTCAAGGGTGAGCCAATTCTTCCGGGCAGCCATGGGATTCTCTTTTGTCTATATCAACAATTTCCGGACTTAGACTTATGTTCTAGTTAGTTGATTAGTTCATAAGATTGGGGTTGCATCCCTTCTTGGTTAGACTTGGTTGTTAGATGTTTTAGTTCATTGACTTTCTGGTTCTATGTTATTTCTTCCGCATTTGTTTAGTTCTTGTTAGACTTTTGTTGGAGTTTATGAAAATTCTTTATTTATTTCCTTAGTATTGACTAAAATGCCTTAGTTATTGTTTTAGTTGCTTGGTTTGGGTTTTAGTAGTGGTTCTCCCACCGGAGTGTTAGTGTGGGTGTCAATCACGACGGTCTGGGTCGTGAAAAAGTTGGTATCCGAGCCTAGTTTCGTTGATCTTTGATGTACCAAAATGAGTCTAGTAGAGTCTCGCGGAACGGGACAAGGATGCCTTTACTTTTCTTCGAGAGGCTATAGGACTTTAGGAAATCTCTATGTTTACTCTTGTCTCCTTTAGTACTATGACTTGATTCCAATTGGTATCTGGCGATTCAAATTGGTATCTAACCTCCTTCACTATTCTGTCTACAGATGGTTAATACTATGTATAACGGCGTCAAGCCCGTAGCTCCCGTCAATGCTCCAACTAAGGAATCTGCAGCGAGAGGTTACGGTCGAGGCAAGGGTAGAAAAAGAGCTAAGGGTAGAGGCCGTGGAAGAGTAGCACCTGTTGGAAATGGAGCTCCTGTGGAGAATGATCCTGTGAACGAGAACTCTCCCATGCATCACGAGGAAATAGAAGAAGAGGTGGAGGTTGAGAATGTGGAGAATGTTGAGGTGATTGGACAAGAGGAAGAGGTGCAGGCTGAGGCTACATGTATTCCTCTCATCGACCCAGTGTTAGCTCAACAGATCATGTCATTTTTGAAGGGATTGGCTGGTCCTGGAATGCTTCCATCTGTTCAAGCAACTCAAGCTCCTACTAATCATCTTATTGCTAGCACGGCGCCCAAGATGGGTGGAACGAGAGGTAATGATACTTTCTTCCATCCTTTGTTGGGTTCTGTCATGACCGGTAATGAGCATGAAATGTTGGCTAAGTTCTTGAAGCTTAAGCCTTCGGTATTTCTCGGTTCTGAGAGTGAGGATGCGTATGAGTTCATTCTGGATTGCTATGAGAGGCTGCATAAATTGGGTATTGTTCACCAACAAGGGGTTGAGTTTGTGTCTTTTCAACTTCAAGGTGAGGCCAAACAATGGTGGAGAGCTTATATGGAGTGCAGGTCTTCTACTTTACCTCCTCATACTTGGACCCAATTTCATGCTCTATTTCTAGAAAGTATGTGCCTAGAACTTTGAGAGATCGCAAGAAAGATGAGTTTATGGCTTTGGAGTAAGGTGGTATATATGTGGTTGCTTATTAGGCCAGGTTCCATGCTTTATCTAGATATGCTACGCAGTTGGTGACTACAGAGGAGGAGAGGATCCGGTTATTTATTAGGGGACTAAATTCTGAGTTGTAAGTATTATCTGTTCATATGACTTCTGCAGGAAAGAGCTTTAATGAGATAACACACTATGTTAAGAAAGTGAAGGGGGTGAGGCGAGACGGTCAAGCTAAGGCATGGGCAAAAAGGGTCAAGAACTCGGGTAACTTTCAAGGTTCTTATTCCAAGGGGTCAGGAAGGCCAACGTTTGCAGCCAAGCCAATTCAGTCTGCTTTGCCCGCCTCCACAGGTAGTTACTTGAAAACTCCACCTCATAATTTTCAGGATAATCAGGGAGTTGCGCCTTCGATGGACGGCAGACCATATTTTGATCGTACTTGTTACAACTGCAGAGAACCTGGGCATATGAGGAGAGATTACCCACATCCGCGTGTGTTTGATTCCGCGCAACAGCCTTCTAGAGCAATGGTACCCGCGGGAAATGGTAATAATGGTAGAGGACGTCCACAAGGTGGGCAAGGAGGTAATCAGCAAGGCCGTGGAGTTAGAGGAAATGGTAATGGTAATGGAGGTAGGGGTAACGCGCAACCAGGCAGGAAAGTGGCTCGTCAAGATGATAGGGCTCAATGTTATGCTTTTTCGGGAAAGAATGAGGCGGAGGCATCTGATGCGGTGATCACAGGTACCATTCTTGTCTGTGACCGGATGGCTAATGTGTTGTTTGATATGGGTTCTACTTATTCATATGTATCTGTGAGATTTGCCTCAGATTTTGATATGATTTGTGATATTCTTGATGCCCCTATTCGTGTTTCTACCCTAGTTGAAGAGTCCGTCATAGTTACCCATGTCTACCGTGCTTGTCCTATTTTGTTTATGGGATTTCAGACTTGGGCTGATTTAGTGATTTTGGATATGATTGACTTTGACATAATCTTGACATGACTTGGTTGTCCCCCTATTATGTTGTGCTTAATTGTAATACTAAGTCTGTAACTCTAGAAATTCTGGGAAGGTAAAAATTAGAGTGGGAAGGGGTGTACAAGCCTAAGCAAGCTAATATTATATCCTTCATTCGGGCTAGTAAATTAGTAGAGTAGGGTTGTTTGGCTTATATGGCTCATATTAGGGATGTTGAAATTGAGGCTCCATCCATTGGTTCTATTCTTGTGGTGTCTGAATTTAGTAAAGTGTTTCCTAATGACTTGATTGGTATGCTTCCGGATAGAGATATATATTTTTGCAATGATTTAGAACCTGGTACGCGCCGCATTTCTATCCCTTCATACCGCATGGCTCCGGCAAAATTAAGAGAGCTTAAAGCCCAAATCCAAGAGCTTCTTGATAAGGGATTTATTCACCCTAGTGCTTCTCCATGGGGCGCTCCAATTTTGATTTTTAAGAAGAAGGATGGTAGTATGAGAATGTGTATAGATTACCGGCAATTAAATAGAGTCACTATTCGAAACAAATATCCTTTGCCTCAAATAGATGATATCTTTGACCAATTGCAAGGGGAAGTAGTTTTCTCTAAGATTGATCTAAGATCCGATTACCATCAATTAAAAATTAGGCGTAAAGATGTGCCTAAGACGGCGTTTAGAACTCGTTATGGGCACTATGAGTTTTTGGTTATGTCTTTTAGTTTGACCAATGCGCCTGCAACTTTCATGAATTTAATGAATGGGGTGTGCAAACCATTTCTTGATTCTTTTGTGATAGTCTTTATTGATGATATTTTGGTTTATTCGAAAAGTGAAGAAGAGCATGCCAACCATCGTATTGTTTTGGGTGTTCTTGGGAAAGAAAAGTTATATGCTAAATTTTCAAAGTGTGAATTTTGGTTGAAATCAATTGCATTTTTGTGGCATGTAGTTTCAAAAGAAGGGGTAATGGTAGATCCTCAAAAGATTGAGGCGGTCAAGAATTGGGTTAGGACTAGCTTTGTGACCAAAGTTAGGAGTTTTATTGGGCTTGCTAGCTACTATCGTCGATTTGTGAAGAACTTTGTTTCTATCGCCACGCACTTGACTAATTTGACCAAAAAGGAGATACCATTTGAATGGACTGAAAAATGTGAGGAGAACTTCCAAAAGCTCAAGACTCTCTTGACCACCGCAACTATTCTACCATTACCGGTTGAAGGTAAAGATTTTATTATTTATTGTGATGCTTCACATTCTAGTTTGGGTGTTGTGTTGATGCAGGATAAGAATGTTATAGCTTATGTCTCGCGTCAATTGAAGGTGCATGAGAGAAATTATCCAATGCATGATTGGGAGTTGCCAGCGGTAGTGTTTGCTCTTAAGATCTGGCGACATTACCTCTATGGTGTTAAGTGTGAAGTGTTTACCGATCATCGTAGTTTGCAGCATGTGTTCACTTAAAAGGATCTGAATTTAAGACAGCGAAGGTGGATGGAGTTACTTAAAGATTATGATGTCACCATTCAATACCATCTGGGCAAGGCTAATGTGGTGGCAGATGTTTTGAGTCGAAAAGCGGTGAGTATGGATAGTTTAGCTTGCTTGAGTGTATCCAAGTGACCTCTGGCTAAAGAAATTCAGACCTTAGCGTCTAAATTCATGCAATTGGGCATCTCAGAAAAAGGTGGGGTGCTAGCTAGTATTGAGGTAAGGGCCACTTTCATTGAAGAGATTAAGCCCAAACAATTTGAAGATGAGAATTTGGAGGAACTTAAGAAAAAGAATGCAATTGGTAAGGCACAAGAGACCACTCTTGATGCGGATGGAGTGCTAAATTTTAAGGGGAGAATATGTGTTCCTAGAGTAGACGACTTGATTGAGAAATTGTTGGCAGAGTCTCATGGTTCACGATATTCTATTCATCCGGGGGAGACCAAGATGTATAGAGATCTGAAGTGAATTTATTGGTGGCCAGGCATGAAGAAAGACATAGCGGAGTTTGTGGTGAAGTGTCAAAATTGTCAACAAGTGATATATGAACATCAAAGGCCTGCAGGTTTACTTCAAAGAATTCCAATTCCAAAATAGAAGAGAGAAAAAATAGCCATGGATTTTGTGGTAAGTCTTCCCAAGACTTTGGGAAATTTGGATTCTATTTGGGTAGTGGTGGATAGATTGACTAAGTCAACCCATTTTATTTCGGTAAGAATAGATTATAATGTTGAACAATTAGCTAAAGTATATGTGAAAGATATAGTGAGGTTGCACGGATTGCCCCTCTCTATCATCTCAGACCGTGGTACCCAATTCACATCCATGTTTTGGAAGAAATTGTTATCAATCTGTGTATAAAAAACTAGAATTACTGATTTCAATAAACTTTGCAGAAACACGAAGTAACCAAAGTTTAATAAACCAGTAAGAATAGATGAACAGAAATTAATTGACAAAACTAAAATCTGTAAAAAACGTACCACAATCTGGAAAAACAGAATCAGAAAAAGATCAAGCCCACTGAATGCACAGTGTCCCCTTAAGGAAATTATTCCCCTCTAGTATCCGAGGTTTGATTTGGAATATGTCCTCCCAGGATAGAATGATCTCAATCACCAGTGTATTGATACCCAAAACTCAGGTGTCAGCGAACCACTCAACAGCAGTAAAGTACACGAAGAAATTTTGTGCAAAAGAAGAAGAAGCAATCAGAAAAATTTGTAAGGAATAAGTCTGAGGAATCAATGTATTTATAGGCAAGAGGAACTGGTTCCGAAAGGTTGCAATCCTTTCAGAATCCACACGACCATTCATGAAAGTTCGCAACCTTTCAAACGGTCATAGCTGTTTGTGAAAGTTGCAACCCTGTCAGAACAGTCACTTCCAACGGCGGAAAATTCAAATAAAACGGGAAAGATTTAAATAAAATGGGTCGCGCATGGATCCGAGTCGGGTCGGGTCAATTAACTAACTAATTAAATGGTTAATAAACTAATTAAAATGTTGGCCATTTAATTTAATTTAATTAATTAAATAATTACTTAACTAAAATAATTAAAACAAACTTTGTCCAAAAAATAATCTCTCGATCGATCATTTTTCCAAATCCAAAGCCGAAGCCGAGCGAGTGACAACGACGACGACGCGAGGGGGGTCCCTCTTTCCAACCCTTTTAACAATTAATAGGAGTGTTTCTATATTTAAACTCTCCTATTTTTCTTTCCACCACCGATGAGGGACAAATGTCTTTTCAATAAAGCATAAGAGGACTTTTCAAGTTCTCAACTTTCCAAGTTCCCAACTTTTTCAAGTTCCTCTTTCATCTTCCCTCCATTTCCCATTAACTTTTGCTACATACCCAACAATCCCCCACATTAATGGGGAATTTTTATAACATAAGGAATGCACGGACAAGTGTGTACTTTACAAGCAAGAATCAATTGCATCTGGATAAGTAGGTTTCCCTTTGGACTTTCCGTAGTGAACATATGTCGGATATACTCGGTCAATCGGTAGATGCGATATCTTTGAACCGTCGAGCTTTGGTGTATACCTAGACAACCATATGTCACACAATTAACCCTTTACCGTTTATGGTTCTTACGGTTGTGTTCGTTTCAGCCATGAACACCTCCTGGTTTCATGAGTGTATAAAGAATTGGCTTTTGACATAAAATTCTTTTTAAAGCGGCTTACACTTCACACTCACATAGGTGATTTCTAACCGTGTCATCTCGTAGATACACTATTTGGTCAAATCTGCCAAACTTAGCAAATCATTAAAAACTTTAAGCTTTATTAACTCATTAACAAGCCTTAAAGTCTTAACTTTGTTCCTGAACATTATCTTCATCATGAGAATGGATTGAGTTGATTGACAATGTCGAACCGTCAGTCACATCTTTGTTTTTCTCCTTGAATCTAGCTCTTGGGATCTCCAGTCTGTTAGATAGAGATACCGCCCTGCTGACTTGTCCTAAGCCGTAAACACATTCCCTTAGATGATCTTTCAACTGCCTCTCTCACTAGGCCTTTCATTAGTGGATTTGACACATTATCGCTTGACTTCACATAGTCAATTGTGATAATTCCACTAGAGAGGAGTTGTCTTACGGTATTATGTCTCCGTCGTATATGACGAGACTTCCCGTTGTACATAACGCTCCCTACCCTACCTATTGCTGCTTGACTATCACAATGTATGCAAATAGGTCCCACAGGTTTGGGCCAGAATGGAATATCCTCTAAGAAATTCCGGAGCCATTCAGCTTCTTCACCGGCCTTATCTAAGGCAGTGAATTCAGATTCCATTGTGGAGCGAGCGATACATGT
>NC_064283.1:40560874-40652945 GCF_019186545.1 Solanum stenotomum
ACTTCATATCGCATATATCTGTGTGAATTAAGTCTAAAGGTTTTGAATTTCTTTCAACAGACTTATAAGGATGTTTAACAAACTTACTTTCCACACAAATTTCACATTTTGATTTATCGCATTTAAAATCAGGCAATACTTCTATAGTAACTAATTTCCGTAAGGCTTTGTAATTTACATGTCCCAAACGGGGATGCCATAAATCATTTGACTCCAATAAGTAAACAGAAGCAGAATTCTTATTAATACTGTCAACAACCATTACATTCAGTTTGAAGAGGCCCTCAGTGAGGTAGCCTTTTCCTAAGAACATCTCATTCTTACTTATTACAGCTTTGTTACTAACTAGGACACACTTGAACCCTTTTTTAATGAGCAGTGCAGCAGAAACTAAATTCTTCCTAATAGTAGGAACGTGCAGAACGTTGTTCAGAGTCAACACCTTGCCGGATGTCATCTTCAACATTACTTTCCCAGTTCCTGCTATCCTTGTTGTTGCTATGTTTCCCATGAACAAATCTTCATCAACCTCAGCAGGAGTGTATGTTGCAAAGGCTTCTTTCGCAGAGCAAATATGTCGAGTGGCACCTGAGTCGAGAAACCACTCCTTGGGATTTCCAACTAAGTTGCACTCTGAGATCATTGCACACAGGTCATCTGCATCTTCCATCTCTTCCACGATGTTTGCTTGGCTTTTGCCCTTGCCTTTGTCTTTGTCTTTGTCTTTGTCCTTTCTTGGAGCACGACAGTCAGAAGACTTCTGACCAACCTTACCACAATTGTAACAGTTGCCCTTGAACTTTTTCTTGGCCTGTTCTGACTTCTGTCTGTTGGACTTCTTTCTCTTCTTGTCTTTGGTAGGAGCTTCTTCAACAATATTAACTCCAATTACTGTCGAACTCTTACGAGACTTCTTTTCGGCGGTTTTGTTATCTTCCTCAATCTTGAGCCGAATCACAAGATCTTCAAGCTTCATTTCTTTACATTTGTGCTTTAAATAATTCTTGAAGTCATTCCACGAAGAAGGTAACTTCTCGATCATTGCAGCCACTTGAAACGCTTCATTTACTACTATATCTTCAGCAATCAGATCATGGAAAATAAGTTGAAGTTCCTGCACTTGTGATCCAACAGTTTTACTATCTGACATTTTATAGTCTAAAAACTTTGCGACCACAAACTTTTTCAAGCATGCATCTTCTGTCTTATATTTCCTCTCAAGTGCATCCCACAATTCTTTCGAAGTTATCATTGCACTATAGACATTATATAAGTCATCCTCTAACGCACTCAAAATGTAGCCCTTACATAGGAAGTCTGCCTGTTTCCATGCTTCAATAATCATGAATTTTCTCTCTCTGGCATTTCAGTAGAAGGCACTGGAGTTACTTCATTGGTAAATTTCTGCAGACCAAGAGTGGTAAGCCAGAAAAATACCCGCTGCTGCCATCCTTTGAAATTCACACCAGAGAATTTTCACGGTTTCTCTGCTGGTGGTACAGCAGTTCGGGTTGGTGTGGCACAGCCACTGTAACATTATCATTAGCCATTTCAGAATCTGTGACAAACAGAAATTGATACAAATGACTCAGTAAGCAATAACTTAAGTAGCAAACTTAACAGGAGTATAAAACCACAAAGGTTTTTCTCTCCACCAGAAACATAGATTAAAAAGTATAAAATAATTTCCTTAAGATTGTTACCAATCTGTGTATAAAAAACCAGAATTACTGATTTCAATAAACTTTGCAGAAACACGAAGTAACCAAAGTTTAATAAACCAGTAAGAATAGATGAATAGAAATTAATTGACAAAACTAAAATCTGTAAAAAAAACGTACCACAATCTGGAAAAACAGAATCAGAAAAAGATCAAGCCCACTGAATGCACAGTGTCCCCTTAAGGAAATTATTCCTCTGTAGTATCCGAGGTTTGATTTGGAATATGTCCTCCCAGGATAGAATGATCTCAATCACCAGTATACTGATACCCAAAACTCTGGTGTCAGTGAACAACTCAACAGCAGTAAAGTACACGAAGAAATTTTGTGCAGAAGAAAAAGAAGAAATCAGAAAAATTTGTAAGGAATAAGTCTGAGAAATCAATGTATTTATAGGCAAGAGGAACTGGTTCCGAAAGGTTGCAATCCTTTCAGAATCCATACGACCATTCATGAAAGTTTGCAACCTTTCAAACGGTCATAGCTGTTTCTGAAAGTTGCAACCCTTTCAGAACAGTCACTTCCAACGGCGGAAAATTCAAATAAAACGGGAAAGATTTAAATAAAATGGGTCGCGCGTGGATCCGAGTCGGGTCGGGTCAATTAACTAATTAATTGAATCGGTTAATAAACTAATTAAAACGTTGGCCATTTAATTTAATTTAATTATTTAAATAATTAATTAACCAAAATAATTAAAACAAACTTTGTCCAAAAATAATCTCTCGATCGATCATTTTTCCAAATCCAAATCCAAATCTAAGGTCAAAGTCGAGCGAGCGACGACGACGACGGCGCGAGGGGTGTCCCTCTTTCCAACCCTTTTAACAATTAATAGGAGTGTTTCTATATTTAAACTCTCCTATTTTTCTTTCCAGCACCGATGAGGGACAAATGTCTTTTCAATGTCTTTTCAATAAAGCATAAGAGGACTTTTCAAGTTCTCAACTTTCCAAGTTCCCAACTTTTTCAAGTTTCTCTTTCATCTTCCCTCCATTTCCGATTAACTCTTGCTACATACCCAACAGAAATTGAATGATGTGTTGGGCGCACAACTCACTTTTATTACAGCCTTCCATCCACAAACAGACAGGTAGTCAGAAAGAGCTATTCAAGTGTTGGAAGACATGTTAAGGGCATGTGTGATTGATTTTGGAGGGCATTGGGATAAGTTCTTACCGTTGTGGAAATTCTCTTATAACAATAGTTATCACTCCATCATTGATATGGCACCATTCGAGGCACTCTATGGGAGGGAATGTGGATCACCCATATGATAGTTTGAGGCTGGCGATATGAAACCTTTGGGGGTTGATTTAGTGAAGGGTGCTCAAGATAAGGTGAGGAGTATTCAAACTAAGCTTCTAGTAGCCCAGAGTAGACAAAAGAAGTATGTGAATCATAAAGTGAGAGACATGGCGTTTCAATCCAGTGAAAATATTTTTCTTAAGGTATCACCCATGAAAGGGGTGATGAGATTTGGTAAGAAAGGTAAGCTAAGTCCTAGATACATTGGTCCATTTGAGATTCTTGAATCTGTAGGACCAATGGTGTATAGGTTGGCTTTACCTCCTAATCTATCGAGTGTCCATCCGATATTTCATGTATCCATGCTCAAGAGGTATCATGGTGACGAGGATTATATCATTAAGTGAGACTCAATTGTGTTAGACAAAGACCTACAATATGAGGAGGAACTGATTGCAATTCTTGATCGTGATGTGCGCAAGCTGAGGACCAAAGAAATTAAGTTTGTGAAGGTTCAATGAAAACATCGTCCAATTGAGGAAGTTACTTGGAAAATCGAGAGAGTCATGCGAGACAAGTATCCCCAATTGTTCGTCGAATCAGGTACTACTCCATTCCTTCCTTAGCCTATTTTTCCTAAGTTTTGTCACTCGGGATGAGTGATGGGTAAATTGGTATCTATTGTAACGATCGAGTTCCATCGTTATAGAAAAGCCAGCGGGGAAAAATTTTGGGTCGAAATTTTTTTTGTAGTATCTTGAAATTTCGCAACCTAGTCCAGATTTGGACAAAATTGGAGTCTTTGAGGTGTAGGGAAATCTGGTAACAATCGGGTGAGTTAATTATGACTTTGATTACATGAGTAGTTAGATAACTCATTAAAGAACCCGTACGACTTTACGGAATTGAATTCGGGTGAGTAGAACTTTCAAAATCTATCTTAGTGTAAAGGGTAATTTTTTAACGTCGTGGGTCAGAAGTGTGTTGTGAAATGGGAAATTTGGAATTCCATATATTGCTCTCTGTCTCGCAAATGCCGCCTCGGCAGGTATTTATGTCGCTTTGGTGAGGCCGCTGTGGTGAAGTGGTGATCGTTGTGGCGGGCCAGACGTGACTTAATGTCGTTAATAAACCCCTAAACGACTTTATTTGGCACTTTTCGATTTTTAGAGCTAAGGAACGAACCCCAGGCAACTCCTACTCATTTTTCACTATTCTTGAGGCTAAAGGTAAGATTTTCACTCCCTGAATCTATTTTTCGATCAGTAGAACGTAATAGAATGGGTGAATATTAATGGGGAAGGGTTTTGTTATATATTCTATGATGGAAACAACCCTAAATTGGATAGTTGGGATAATGGGTTTGATCTAGGGTTCATAGAATTGTTATAGTTTTGTTATAGTTTTGGGTAATTAGCGATTACTTATTGATTTCCATGTTATTGTGATTGTTTGTAGACCAAGAACAAGCAAAACGAATCCGAAAAGGGAAGGATCAAGTTTCTTGGGGTTTCAAGCTTGTTTTGAGGTAGGTGATAGTTGTGATTCTATGATTGTGTGATGTATGCTTGTTCTTGCTTCATTATGATACTTATAGATGTATGAATGTTGCAATGTTGATCACACTTGTTGTAAATGAGATTGATGAATTATCATTGCCATGAAATCATGACTTAAATGTATGATTTTGATGATATACTTGTGTTTGTGATTGTGGTGTGTGAATGGGATCGATTGCCACATTTTGGCATAACTTACTTGGATCGGTTGTCACGTTCCGGCATAAATATGGGATCGGTTGCCAGTTCCGGCATGCTAACTGTTTGGGTTTGGATTCCATCATAGGACCAATGATTTGATATAAAATGTGAAGTTACTCGTTGTTCGTAAATGTTGATAATGTTGTATGTGTTGATATATATGCATGTGATTATATTGTTGTTTGACTTACTTATGTTGCACTAGTGGGATAGTCGCGTGATACTACCAGTACACTATGATTTTGTGTTGATACTGCACTTGCTCTTATTTTTGTTGAGTACAGGGCATCTTCAAGCGGCTACTGACAGACCTCGCTTAGGAGATCAATGATCGTTGCTTTGAATTCAAGGGTGAGCCAATTCTTCCGGGCAGCCATGGGATTCTCTTTCGTCTATGTCCACCATTTCTGGACTTAGACTTATGTTCCAGTTAGTTGATTAGTTCATTAGATTGGGGTTGCATCCCTTCTTGTTTAGACTTGGTTGTTAGATGTTTTGGTACATTGACTTTCAGGTTCTAGGTTATTTCTTCCGCATTTGTTTAGTTCCCGCATTTGTTTAGTTCTTGTAAAACTTTTGTTGGAGTTTATGGGAACTCCCTATTTATTTCGTTAATATTGACTTGAATGCCTTAGTTATTGCTTTATTTGTTTGGTTTGGATTCTAGTAGTGGTTCTCCCACCGGAGTGTTAGTGTGGGTGCCAATCACAACGGTCTGGGTCGTGACAGTTTCTAAGAATATTTTTAGTTTCATCAATAACATTCATGTTAGAGCCAAAGATCAATAAATCGTCAACATATAGATAAATAATTACATGTGAATTATTCCAAGACTTATGATAAATGCACTTATCACACTCATTTGTTTTAAAACCATTTTCAATCATGCAGGAATCAAATTTTTCATGTCATTGCATTGGTGCCTGTTTCAAGCCATATACGGATTTAATAAGTTTACATACTTTGTTTTCTTGGTCTGCTTCAACAAAATACTCGGGTTGATCCATATAAATTTTCGCATTTAGGTCTCTATTTATAAAAAGTTGTTTTTACATTCATTTAATGAATTTGCAAATCAAAAATTGTAGTCATAGCAATTAAAAGTCTTATGGATGTAATTCTTGTTACCGAAGAAAAGGTATCAAAAAATTCTAGGCCTTCTAGTTGTTTAAAACCTTTTTGCAACTAGTCTAGCCTTGTATTTATCAATAGATTCATCCAGTTTCAACTTTTTCGTAAGATCTATTTGCAACCAATTGTTTTACAAATTGGTGATAAATCAAATAACTTCCAAGTTTTATTAGAAATTAGTGATTTCATTTCATCATTTACAACCTCTTTCCAAAAAATAGAATCATGTGAAGATAATGCTTCTTTCAAAGTGAAAGGGTCATTTCCAACATTAAACACATAAGAATCAGGACCACAATTTTTTCTACTCTAGCACTTTTACTTCTTCTTAACTCAAAATCATCAATTTCTTTATTTTTCAAAGTAGAAGTAGAAGAACTAGGTAGTGACAAAATATTTTGTTCAATCTTTTGACCCCCACTATTTTTAGAATCAAAAGGAAATTTATTCTCATGAAAAACAGCATCACATGATTCAATTATAATAATATCTTTAAGATTAAAAAATCTATAGGCTGTACTATTTGAAGCATAACCAAGAAAAACACAAGTTGTAACTTTCTTACACAACTTTGTAATCTTGGGATCTATTATCATCACAACGGCTAGACAACCCCAAACTCTTAGATATTCCAAACTTGGCTTGTGACTTTTCCACAACTCAGAAGGTGTCAACTTAGATTTTTTATGAGGCACAAGATTTAACACATAACAAGCAGTTAAAATTGTTTCGCCTCATAAATTTAAAGGTGCATGTGACTCAATAAGCATGACATTAGTCAATTCAACCAAAGTTCTATTTTTCCTTTCCGCAACACCATTAGATGAAGGAAAATAAGGAGTAGTTTCATGAATTATTCTCGATGATCTAACAAAAGAATTAAACTCATTTGACTCTATTCACGGCCTCTATCACTTTTTGTTCTTTTTATTTCTCTTCCAAATTTATTTTCAACCTCATGGAGATAAGTTTTAAAATTTTCAAAAGCATCACTTTTATTTTTTATTAAGTAAACATATGTAAACTTAGAAAAATCATCAATGAAAGTGATAAATTATCGATTACCTCCATGAGTTAAAATTCCTCGAAGTTCACAAATATCAATATGAACTAATCTAACAAATTGATTTTTCTTTCAACTTGAAAATGAGGCCTTTTAATGATTTTGTCTTTACTACAAGCCTCACACTTGGGATTAATCCTAAACTACTCATGATTTCAACATAACGGTTATTAATATGACACAAACGAGCATGCCAAAAATTGGTAGAAGAAAGCATGTAAGCAGAAGTAGAAACTTTATTCATTTCAACATTCAGTTTGAACATCCCATCACAAGCATACCCCTATTCCCACAAAAATACCCTTCTTCACAATTACATATTGATCAGATTCAATATTCTGTTTAAAGTCTGCTTTACTAAGAAGAAAACTAGACATCAATTTTTTTCTCATGGAAGAAATATAAAGTACATCTTTCATAGTTAATATCCTTCCATAAGTAAAACACAATTCAACTTCTCTCGGTCCAAGCACTTGAGTAGTGTCAGAATCACCAAGCATTATGGTTTTGGGTTCCTCAAAATGAGTATATTTTTTAATTCAATCTTTGTCATAACAGACATGACGGTTTGCACCAAAATTAGCCCACCATCTATCAACACTCTCAACCATGTTTATGTCATTAATAACCGCCAGAAAAGGTTCTTCGGTAACGTTTGCTTGAGGATTAGGACCACATTTCCAAAATTTATAAAATCGAGCAATATGCCCACTCTTGCCACAAACAAAGTACAATCCCTTATCTTGAACTTGTTGATTTTGTGCTTGGTTATTTTCACAATTATTTTTTCTTGAGAGGTCTACCATTATTTTTCGTGAAGTTTTTCTTATTAGGCTTCAAAAAAGTATTTTTGTGAGATTCAGGAGTAGCATTATTTGAAGTAATTAAAATTACCTTTGTTGTGATGTTGCTCTCTTCTGTTGTAAAAGTGCATCTTTGCCCCTTGCCTCTTCTTCTATGCGGATTTTCATTATAAAGGTTTTAAGAGGGGTTTCCTTTTGTTTGTGGCGCATAGTTTTTTGAAATTCCTCCCAAGAAGGTGGAAGTTTATCTAGTATGCCACAAACAATAAGGTTATCTCCAATTTTGACTTCCTCGGACCTGAGCTCTCCAATAATCATTATAAAGTCTTGAGCTTGGTCTACCACTGATTTTTCGGCCACATTTGGAAACGAAAAAATCTACTACCTGCATATTTTTTCGCTCCAGCCTCTTCGGTATCATACTTACTCTGCAATGCTTTCCAAAATTTCTTTGCGCTAGAGTAAGTTCTATCATAATAATCTAAAAAAATATTAGACAAACAATTAAGAATATAATACCGACATTTATAGGAATCACCATCGTACTTTTCCACTTTCTCATGATGAGAAATAAGTTCATCATCATCCATGGAGGTGTCATCAACTTTATTAGGATTCTTCTCAATTAACACATAGGAAACATTGAGAAGACTTAAGTAAAAAAGTAGTTTACCCTTCCATTTTTTGAAATGGTTACCATTTAACTGAAATGGCTTGTTAAGGTCTCTCATCTTGACATCCGCGGTTTTTCAATTATAGTCATTATTGAATCTCCTTAAAATTGTTAGTGAAAAACTACAAAATAACAGAATTACAAGATTACAACTGAAAATAAAATAAAAAAATAAAAATCTCTTCAGGCTGAGGCGCGGATATCTCGCTCTCTTTAAGGTGATTCAAGTCCACTGCAACAAATGTTTTTCACCAGTCTAGCAATAGTTTTCTTGACTTGTCCCCTCCAAGATACAACAGCCTAATCACAAAGTGTAACTCAACAAACTCTGGACAAGAGTTGAGTTCAAAGTTCCACCAAAAGAACACCTCCCTTCAATTAATAAGAACTCTCTTTTTGACAAACTTTATGCACTCTATATTTTTCTTATGTATCTAAACCAAATGAAAATCATCACTATTTATACTAGAAGAAGTCTTCCTAGCATTGAATAGGAAGATAATGGGGTAGTAAATATTGAAGATAAATGACCTTAGGAATTACATAGCTTACAAGGTGTAATGGAGAAATAAAAAATGGAATAATAGAGGGGTAACCAATGCCTCTAAACTTTCCAACGTTCACAACAACGTTCATCACAAAGCATAAATGCAATAAGGCATGTGGTTATTAATTAACCACTAAGTAATTAGTAACAAATGCACAAGTGCTTATCCATTGCAGCAATGATCCAGTAGATGCTCCAACGAATAGAATAAACATTGTTAATGTGTTCATTCCAAGGTAGAAGATAGTATAATATTAAAATGCCTACACTAACAAATTATAGAGAATACTTGTGTAATCCTGGAAACATTTCACATCGCTGAAATAGTTTCTTAGGACAGTGCCTAACACGACTCAAATATTAATTTTCTATACTAATATCTAAATATCATTTTAGTAATATTTATCTTATTTTATTTTATAAATAATATTATATATTATTATTGTGAAATTTTAATTATTCCCAACAAGGAAAACTGGGGAATATTTGTCTGGCATGCACTAATCTTTGGTGATGCAGAATTTCCTCTACTTGTATTGACAGGGAGGGGCCCCTTATTCAGGATGGGACTACAATACCACTAGAACGTGTGGTCATCCCTTGAGGAGTTGGCTTAGAGGACCCTGGAGGAAGTGTGAGAGTTCATTCAGCGGGTGAGATGTTTTCGCAGCATGCACCTTAAGTGATATGCAGTACTGGTAGACCGATCGAGGAGATGGATCTAAGCGATCACCATGGATAATCTAGAGATTGAAATGCGTTGACTTGTAGGCTAGCAGCCCCTCTTATCAAAGATAAACTGGAGGTATATATCTCATGACTCTCATCATTCAAAGAAGGAAAAAGAGGATCTTTTCATCAATAACTCAGCATATTAGGCAGAACATAGACCAGCGTTGATGATAACTGTTGCAGAAGGAAACAGATATTGTGTTTGAAGAAATAATTAAGGAGACATTTTCAATTTCTAACGAACTAACTGGCAACTTAATTGATTCGTTTTCTATAGTTGTGTGTATGTATATATGCAGGGAAGGATCGAGAAAATGAAGGAGAATGGGAATAAACGGCCAGTGATCAGTCATAATCTCCCGGAATGGATATCGTGAGCTTACAACCCACGATCGAGAAGTAGCTCAATTAATGATAAAGAATGAGTTTCTAGTATTGATCAGGGAAGAGTAACGATTAGACGAAATATAAAACAAGGCAAATTCGTCTTTGAAGCAAGAAATTCTCTCTTTCTCTGCTTTAAACAAGGCAAGATCATCTTTATTCCTTGTCCCTCCTCCAAGACTTGGCCCTCTCTTGTGATTGTCTAAGCATCTTATTGCTGCATCACCATTTCCACGTCAACTAATTATTGAACAACTTTACCCATGAATAGCAAATCTAAATTGGTGATTAGTTTTATTATATCACAAAACCGCAATTGTACTGGCGAAAACAAACAGGATTCCACAAATATACTGTAATTCCAAATCACTAGCCTCCTACCCTATTATTAACTAATCACACAAACAAGTAAGGCAACATATAATATAATTTAATTTTAAAATGTTCATTTTATTTTTAATGAAATGATATATATACTCACACAACTATCTATTATACTTATTTTAAACCACAAATTTCAAAAAATATTCTTTCTTTTATAAATTTCGTGTCAAATTAAACTAACGAAATCGTGAGATGGAATCAGCGTTTCGACATGCAATTCCACGCTGATTCCATCTCATGATTTCATATCATGAGAAGGAATATCATATTCTCCAAAAATCATGATATGGGAATTCCATATCATGATTTGGGATTTTTTTTAATACAAAAGTTGACCCACAAGTTTATATTTTGTTAAAATAACTCCACATTATATCTGCTGAACATTTATTTCATATGTAAATAAATTAATAATCATATCATTACTTTTTAAAATTTATTATTCTCACCGACATAAAATTTATTATTGCTTTCAATTTGGTGAATATAAATGATAAAGTAAGAATTGATTTGGTGAATATAAATACAAACGGAGAGAGTAATACTTTTTTGGTTTTTCATAATACAAAAACTTCTCTTTCAACTACATATGAAAATATTTAAAGCAATTTAATATGAAAATAGACAAAAATGGTGATGTATGTTTGATAATGCACTGAAAATGTGCAATTGCACACAAGTGAAACAAGGCATGAATCATTTGATATTGACACACAAGTGAAAATTGTCATAATGTGTACAGTGTTACATAATTATTTGCAATAATATTAAAGGGGTGATGAGATATTTATGGTCTATGAGCATGAAAATGTAGTTGTGAATGATATTGATCAACAAATGTCTCAAAATAACAATGTTAGTTCGTCTTCTCAGTCATATGATCGAGAAATGCAAGTTCAACGTAAGAAGATTGTCCATACTATGTGGGAGGATATATTAAAGACTAATACGCTACAATTTATGTTCAATTTTTTTATTGAATTAAAGTTTGATAAATTAAAGTTAGATGGAACAATTAATTAAGTGGAGAACAAATAGTTTTGTAATAATTTATTATGTGATTTTATAAATCTTTGTTTATTTGATAAGATTGAATAAACAATTGAGGCTATTTTAATAGTTTTACAACTTATGTGATTCTTATGTTTATGAAAAAATATACAACACAAAAATTTCATATCGCATGTCCAAACAAAACTTCAACTTCATCTCATGATTTCATATTATAATATCATATCATGATTTTATATTGCATGGCAAAATGGACCCGTTTGTAGAAACCAATATATATACGAGAGTGGGACCTGTTGGAAATGGATGTGGATGAAATCTTAGGACGTGAAAATGAAGCAGCAACCCTCCCTTTTGGTGCTCTTTTGCCTTTTTCTTGCTTTCCTTCTCAGCAAGCTTTCCTCTCTTTTCTATCTCCCCACTCCCCACAAAATGGTTTTACCAATTATTTTGACTTACTCCCTGCCTTCACTTGCACGTTATTAAAAAAAAGTTATTAAAACCTTTTTCATATAAATGTAAAATTTAAAAAAATTAGTATGATCATTTTTCATATTTCTTAACTATTTTACATTTTTTAGAAAAATAATTTAAAAAACTAATCAAAAAGGTAATAGTAAAAGATAACATTTAATTTATGTCGTTAAAAAAATTTCTTAAGAAATATGTCATACCACAACAATTCACATGGACTAAAATGAAATACTTAATTTCAATAATTATAACTACAAATGTGTCATACCACAACAATTCACGTGGACTAAAAAAATACTTTATTTCAATAATTCTAACCAAAAGTCCCAAACATAATATTAGAGCCACTCTCATATTTCAAATTTTATGTATCAACACATTGCACATGGAGTATAAATTTTCCATCCCTTCAATTTAAAGCTTGAATTTTTATTTTTATTTTGGAAGGCAAGCAATTCATACTATTTCATTATATGAGTACAATTTTTTTGGAGGCAGACAATTTAGGCCTTTGCATTTTATACTATAATTTAATTATTTTTTTTCCACAAAAACATTATTTTATAAAGAAAATAAAAATAATTTACTTTGATGAGAGTTCAAACAACAATAGATACAAGATATATTCATCAGATATTATTGAACCAAATAGATCTAAATAATCTTGCTAAATCAGATAATTTTTATGGTGTTACACAATATATACCAAATTTTAGTATTGTTGTATTTAAATCTCTTCTCGTACACATCTCTTGATATTTTTCAGCCTTTTGAAAAATGTCAAATATTCAAAATGTTAGGGTACATTATTTTGAACGGTGAAATCATTCCTGAGAATAATATCGTACATTATAATTGTCCACCACAGTCTAATGTTAAGTTTTCAATATATTATTCTTTGTGATATATAAAAGAAAACAAAAGTTAGTCGGCAAGAGTAAAACTATCTATAATAGGGAGATATTCAATATTTTTTCACCATAAATTAAAATTTAGTCAATTGAAGCGAACTAATAACGATAATGTAGAGTTTTTGACCGATTTTTGAAGATGTCGAGTGATTTTAGAGACCAAACCAGTTTATACATACTTGAAATGTATGTCAAAAAAAATCGTAGGACTCTTTGTGAAACCCTAAGTCTCGCTTACTCGTGCTAATACTTATCCTGACATTAGAAAAACATTCTTAAGGCATGATTAGAATCAAATATACTAGAAAAGTTATGATGTTTGAAATCAACAAAAGGATCCAAGAGAATGGTGAATTATTATTATTACTATTGTTATTATTATTATTATCGATATTGTCATTAATGTTATCTCATGTATTCGGATTAGCAAATCAGAATAATAAAAGATGAAAAGAAAAAGAAAAGAATTATCTAAGTCCACAGAACCCACGTGTCCTTAAGAAAATTTAATCCCCTCAAGTACACCCAAGGCTGTAGATTAACTCCTCCCAAGATAAAACGGATTAGTCATTAAAGAAGTAGCGGTACCTCAAACTTTGACAATTTCAACGAACTCAAAAATCAACAACAAATCACACATACAGACACGATCGATTGATTTTGTTTTGTAAGAAATGTATGCAGAAGAAGGGAATAATTCAATGCAGAAAAATGAGAGAGTCTCTCTATTTGTAGCTAACAAAGGGTAAAGGTCACAACTCTTTGGAAAAAAGACAACCTTCCAGAAAGGTCATATCCCTTTAGAGGCACAAACCCTTTAGAAAAGACACAACCTTTCATAAAGGTCACAACCCTTCCGGAGAGTCACAACTCTTCATTTCCTATTCACACCTTTAAAACCCAACAATTCCCCATATGAATAGGGAATGACTATTGTTAAAACATATGCATGAAAAATTGTGTGATTCGTAAGTAAGGATTGATTGCATCTAGATAAGTGGGTTTCCCTTTGAACTTTCCATAGTGAACATATATCGGATATACTCGGTCAATCAGTAGATTTGATATCTTTGAACTATCGAGCTTTGGTGTATACCTAGACAACATAAGTCACACAATCAACCCTTGAACTATTTTTTATTCTCATTGTTTTGTTCGTTTTAGCCATGAACACATCTTGATTTATAAGTGCGTAGAGAACTGGCTTTACCGGATTCTCCTTGAAGCGGATTACACTTCACACTTACATAGGTGATTTCTAAATGTGTTATCCCGTAGATACATCATTTGATATACCTCTTATCAAACTTAAAAACCATTAAAAAGTCCTAATGTCTTTATCCTTGTTACTGAACATTGTCTTATCATGAGAATGGGCCAAAAAAAATATTTTGATAATGTTGAATCGTCATCAATGACTTTGTTTGATCTCCTTAAAACTAGATCTTGGGATCTCTAGTCTTCTAAGTAGAGTTACATCCACAATGACTTGTCCTCGGCCATAGTCTCATTTCCTTTGATAATCTATCAACTCCCTCTTAGTTAGGTCTTTTGTAAGTGGATCTAACACATTATCCATTGACTTTACATAGTCAATTATGATAATTTCACTAGAGAGTAGTTCTCTAACGATATTATATCTACGTCATATATGACGAGACTTTCCGTTATACATCATGCTTCATGCCCTACCTATTGTAAATTAACTCTCACAGTGTATGCATACTGGAGCTAAAGTTTGGGCCAAAAATCTTTCAAGAATTTTTGGAGTCATTCAACTTCTTCACCGGCCTTATCTAGAGTGATAAACTCATTTATAGTAGAGCGAGTGATATATTTCTATTTGGAAGATTTCCAAGAGACTGCTCTTCCACCAAGAGTAAATACATATCCACTCATGGTTTTTACTCCATTTGACCTGGTGATTCAATTTGCATCACTATATTCTTCCAATATTGTTGAATATTAGTTATAATGCAAAACAATAGTTTTTAAGTATGTTTTAAATACTCCAAAACTCTTTTCATTGTCATCCAATGAGATTGATTGAGATTACTCGTGAACCGACTCAGTTTACTAATAGCACATGCTAAATTTGATCGCGTACACTTAATGATATATATCATACTTCTCAATACTCTAGCATAATCCAATTGTGAGTCACTTTCGCCTTCATTCTTTTAAAGTACAAAGCTCACATTTATCGGAGTCTCGACAATATTGAAATTCAAATACTTGAACTTGTGAAGTACCTTTTCAATTACATCAACAACTTCAATGCTTTTCATATCGAAGATACTTTCTAGCATTTGCTTAGTAGCATTTGTATCAGAAATGTCTCTTTTGATGATCAACATGTCATCAACATAAAAACAAAAAATGACCTTGTGATTTGGAGTGTTTTTATGGTAAAAACATTTATCACATTCATTAATCTTGAATTCATTTGTCAACATAGTTTGGTCAAACTTCGCATGTCATTATTTGGGTATTTGGTTTTAGTCCATAATGTCAATAGTTCCATCAACTTTCTTTTCCTTTTGTAGATCAACTTTGAGCCCAGGGGTTTATTTTCTAGAGGAAGATCAATCAACTCTCAAGTATGGTTGCTCAAGATTGAATCTATCTTACTATTGACAACCTCTTTCCAAAAGGGATGCGTCCTTAGAAGACATAGCTTCTTCGAATGCGTGGACTCATTTTCAAGAAGAAATTGTCACTCCCCGAGCCTACACCTTAGATGTGGCCGGCACTCGATAACCATTGATGGCCCCAAGTGAACCCTGGGTCTGGCTCAACTCTCAGCGGAAGACTTACTCAACATAGAATAATCTCAAAAGATAAACTTTACTTAGTTGTCTCAAAAGTAAACTCATAATATTTTAGAAATAAGACATTCACTAGCCAAAGAGGCAACTTAAGTCTAGAACATTAACATTTGAAAATGAAAAGACTCATGACTTAGTCTATCTATCTATGAAGCCTCTAATACTATGAGGGATGTCGGGACAAGACTCCCGATCATCCTAACAAACTGAATAACAAAAAATAAATGAGGGATCCTCTGGAACAAGGAGGCTCACCAAACAACTCTAGAACTCAACTGGATCAACAAAGCGTTGGTTGATGATCTTGGTTATCATGAAAGTTGCAGGCCAAATGACGTCAGTACATGGAATGTACGAGCATGCAAGGGTAAATCTAAAACATGACATAAGCTTGAACTGGAACTGGAACTGGAACTGAAGAAACAACTTACTTCGTCTCAAATCAACTCAATCTCAACTCATTTCAATATAAAAGCAATAACAATAATGTGATATAAAGAAAAGTTTTTAAAGCAGTTGATAACAACTCGATGTATTGGAAAATACAATATAACTCAGTTCGTATCTAAAAATACAAAATACACTCTATTTAGGAGATTCTCTAACCGACAATCATCACTATGAGTTATGTGATGATACATCATCTCGCCTGCGCTGCCATAACTGTCCTATACCTTGCCAGGGTCTAGAACTCCTCAACTAAGTGAATCCACTAAGCTATGCTTAAAAAGAAATAAGGAATCATCTAAAAAGTATGACCCTTTCTACCCACGTTGGCTACATGATTTATGGGGCTGTGAGTTGTTTGAACTTTCCCCCATATCGGTGCTCAATACTACTCTCATAATATAACTTAGCTCATATGTTTTAAAAAAACATTTCCTCATCCTCAACTTTGAGATTATTACTCAAAAGATTTCTTTTAAAAGAGATGGTACTCAAAACTCCTCATGAATTCTTTTGGAAATCGATATTTCCTCTCTTCTTAAATGTAAAAACATTTTCTCTTGGGAATACTTAGTTCCCATATATTTATTTTTGAAAAATGAACTCAACTCTACTCTTCCTCAAACTCAAGTACTCAAGTCTTAAAATAAGTTTTAAAACATTGTAAAAGGCTTCTCAAAGTGACTCGAAAGAACTCTTAAGACTCTACTCTTAACTCTACCTTGAATTTGAATTAATAATTCAAGGGTTATGATTCATGTTATTAATGCTCTCTCGATGTTTAGATTAGTTTAGAGTGTGGACATCAAGTAGAAACATCGGTACGATTCGAGGGAGCTCACACGAAAGGGAGGTCGGAGGGGTAGGGGAGCTGGCGACCCTGGCACACTGAGTGGC
Source organism: Solanum stenotomum (assembly GCF_019186545.1). Taxonomy (NCBI): domain Eukaryota; kingdom Viridiplantae; phylum Streptophyta; class Magnoliopsida; order Solanales; family Solanaceae; genus Solanum; species Solanum stenotomum. The sequence goes on from NC_064283.1 coordinate 40,577,889, forward strand.
GCGGGGCGCCAGCCCCTGAACTTCTGAAGGTGGTTTGGGGCACACTGAGTGGCGCAGTGCGCCAGCCCCCAAACTAGAGAATGTTTTTTCTAGCGCATTGTTGGTGCGACGCGCCAGCCTCTTGCCCAGAAATCTGGACAAATTTTCTTTCTCGTTTTCTGACCCTAATTCGCCTAGAATTGAATAGTTTCATCCCAACTCACTTAGATTCGAATACCCAACATATGTACACGATAATCTACTCAAAACAACCCTCAAATTACTAACACTCATCTCAGAAGTTCATCAAAACCCCAACAATCAAGATTTTGAAGGAAGTTTCAAGAAAACTCATCAAGAACTCAGACTCTTCAACCTCAAGAATGAAATTTTGCTTTAAAATAGCATGATTGGCGTATCGGTGAACGAACCCAATACTATGAGAACTCACATACCTCTTAGGGATCAAACCCTTGGCAAAACAATCCTCGATTCGCAAGAAATCTTGATGAACGCCTTGAACCTTCCCTCTTCTCTCATCTTTTCTCTTCTTGAACTCTCTTCTAAAACCCCAAGCGTAATTAGGATTGTGAAAACTGAACCAAATCCGTTTAGACCCCTAAAACCTTACTAAAAACTCTTAAATCCGAAAGGGCAAGGAAAAAAACAAAATACCCCTCATAATTTGGGGTAAATTTCCTTAACTGGAAAGGCAGACTTCAAATGAGCATATCTCCCTAATACAAGCTCGAAACTTAGCAAACTTGGTAGCGTTGGAAAGAGGATTCAAAGACCTTTCATTTGATATCTTATGGATCACCTAACTCATCATGTATTAAAAGTTATGGTCATTTGAAGTTGACCCAAAACTCACAACTCAAGCATAACTTGTAAAATTTCAAATTGTCTCTTTACAAATTCGTTCTTTCTATTTTTAGCTCTTACAAATACCGAGGCATTACAGAAATGTTACAAAATCTAACCCAAAGGAACTAATTGTCCTTTGACATTTACTACACCTCTAAATCTATTTATTAAGTACATTCCTCCTTTGGTTCATTCCAAGGTCATTTAGACCCTTTAATTAACTATTCAACGGTTTGGACTTATGGACCATACATCAACATGCTTTACTATTTGTAGCATATCCAGTGAACATACAATCCATATTCTTAGGTCCTATTTTGACCCTTTTAGGAATATAAACTTCAATTTTTTCTGGACACCCCACACTATGAAATATTTCAAGTTGGATTTCCCTCATTTCCATTTCTTATATGGAATAGACTTATTGGAAATTGTTAGATCACTGTATTTCAAGAGTTATTGCTTGTATATACTTTAAGGGGGGACAAACAATTCTCTATCAAGATACAACAAAGCCTAAACAAACAAAACTTTTTGTTGCTCCCTTAACAAACAAAATTTTTTTGTTGCTCCCTTAACAAACAAAAGTTTTTTGTTGCTCCCTATTTTAACAAACAAAATTTTTCTTTTCTCTCTTTCTGAACAAACAAACTTTTTGTTGTTCTCTTTTTCTATAATGATAGCATCCTTCCACAAACTTTGTGGTAAACCTGAACTTATAAGTAGGACATTCAACATTTCCTTCAAAGTTCGGTTTTTTTCATGTCAACAATTTAGAGTGAGGTGAATATGTGCAATAATTTGATGGATGATTCCATTTTTCAAATATATTTCTGCAATAGAAGATTTATATTCTCCACATCTACCACTTTTAATCATGACAATTTTTTTATCCAACTGATTTTCAACTTCAATTTAATATTGCCTAGTTGTTTCTATTGTTTCATCCTTACCATTAAGCAAACAAACATAGCAGTATCTAGTGCAATTGTCAATAAAATTTATGAAACACTTTTTCTCACCATGAGATGGTGTTGACTTCATATCGCAAATGTCAGTGTAAATCAATTCTAATCGATTAAAACTCCTTTCAACAAATTTATAAGTATGCTTAACATATTTAGATTCAACACAAACTTGACATTTTATTTATTGCACTCAAAGTTAAGCAAAACTTCTAAGTTGATAAGTTTTCACAAGGTTTTTTTAATTGACATGTCCCAAGAGTTCATGTTACAAAATTTTTTTATTAAAGCAAGTAAGAACAAACAAAAATACTGAGTTTGAAAAGACCTTTTATGAAGTAACTTTGTCCCACAAATGTTTTGTTCTTCACTTTTTATAACTTTGTCAAATAAAGACATGTCCTTTTCAGAAGGACCTTTCCATAACATTCAATTTGGTTGTTATAGAATTACCCATGACCATAGTCTCATCGGTCTAATAAGGGTAATAATGACCCAAATATTTATTTTACAACACAAACATGACAAATCACTTTTCACCAATGTTCATGTCTATACAAATAAATTTATTTTAATAGACATATCTTTTCATGAAAAATCACAATATTTTAAGTCACACTTTTTCACCAAAGAACACAATTCTTTTGAATGATAATATAATTTTTGTGGTTTTATACTAGTCATATCATATACTAGTAAAGAGAGACTCAATGACCACAAAATCAAATCTACTCCAAGAATTTTGTGGGTCTAACATGATACAAGAATGTCATTAAATTTCATGTCTTGTACTTTTAAATTTAAATTAGATAGTAAGTCTAATTTTGTCTTTATCTTTTTTTTTGGTTTTCCACCAGGTGTCCGGAGCCCACATTGGAGCTCCGACTAAATTCGGATTGCACACTGCAGGGCCCATTCAGGGGTGACGCTCCCAACAGGATTTTCTCCATACCCAAGGCTCAAACCCGAGACATCTGGTTAAGGGTAAAGCACTCCCACTAGTGCTCCACAAGCAAAGAACCCCCCAAATTTTAAATATGTTCTCAAAAATTATTTTCAAGTATTTGAAATTATTTTCCACATATTTTTTTTCATGCTTTCAAATTGTATACCATCAAAATACACATTGGCAACAAAAAGACTTCTTTTGGCGATTTAATCCATAGAAACACTCATTGCATGCACAAAAATCACTAATTTTATGTCACTAGGTTTTTTTCTCCTCTCTGTCACAATTAGGTTTTTATATACTTCTAATTGTTAACCGAATAAACCTTGAATTCTGATGAAGTTTTTATAAACTTCGAATTAGTTTCACATTCTGAGTAGTAAATCAAAAAGGTTTTAATCTCCAGAAATCTCAAATACAACACTGTTTCAAGCTAATGGTGAAGATTTTATATTTTTCAAATCATTTAGCCTTAATATTTCTAACGAAGATTTTGTACTCTTCAAGTAAGGATATATTCAAACAAAGTATTTAACAAATTGGTGAAATTTCTATATTCTTCAAACCAATGCACAATCTAATTTTTTTGGTGAAGTTCTTATATGCTTCAAACCAAAGGAGTAAAATCAGAAGATTTTAGTCTCCAAAAATCAGACACAATCAAATTTCACATGGAGTAGAAAACTACAAAAGTTTTTTTCCTCTAAACAGAATACATATTAGTAATAATAAAGATATATTCTGAAATCATCACATAATGACCATATATCCTAACATTTATGAAATAAATCTCATAACTTATAAAGGATAGAAAAAAATAATAATCCAAAGAAATAAAGATAGAACCTGATTTTTACTCCCATTGAATCATATTCTATTTGTCAACAATGATTTCATCCAAGTCACTTTTCTTGCTAATTTTTCTTTCTTTCTCAGTTTCCATCATATTCCAATTTGCCTTAGAAGACATTGAATTTCAACGAGAAACTAAACTCATGTTCAAATTCGGAGACAACATTGGTTCATTTAATTATTCTCATAGTTATATAAAATCAAGAATATAGAAAAAATCATTAAAAGTGCACATCTTAGTCTTTATGTACAAAATAAAATTTTCTCATTGAAAAGAAAACTGAAGGGGTGCAATGTTTGAATGCACTTGGGAAGAAAATAAAAATAATCTTACCCATCCAAGAAAAACTTACTACAAAAAATATACTTGAACATATTAAAGTAGTACTAATTCATTCCAAATCTCTTTTATCATATGATAAAATAATTCTCTTTTTTTCCCAACAAAAAGAACACAGTAAATAAAAGTAATTTTCTTACCACAGAAAATACCAACAATATTAAATTTCTTATGCTTGTTATCTCTTTTATTCAGATTAGCAAACTAGAAATAATTAAAGATGAAAAGAAAAAAACTATCCAAGTCCACAGAACCCACTGTGTATCCTTAAGAAATTTAATCCCCTCAAATACACGAGGTTGTAGATAATTTCTCCCAATAAAACAGATTAATTATTAAAAAAGTAGCGGTACCTCAAACTTCAATAATTTTAACGAACTCAAAAAGACAACAACGAATCTCACACATAGACACGATCGATCGATTTTGTTTTGTAAGAAATGTATGTAGAAGAAGGGAAGAATTCAATGCAGAAAAATGAGAGAACGTCTCTCTATTTATAGCCAACAAAGGGTAAAGGTCATAACTCTTTGAAAAAACAAAGACAACCTTTCAAAAATGTCACAACTCTTTGGAAAAGGTTAGAAAAGACACAACATTTCATAAAGGTCACAACCCTTCAGGAGAGTCACAACCCTTCATTTCCTATTCACACATTTAAAACCCAATATTTATGTCTAGTATCATATTTTTATTACTCGTATAATAATATAATATTGTTTGTATGTAAACTCGGTCTTTCAATTGTTAAAAATGAATTTTCATAATGTTTATTATGATGACTTTTCTTTTTAAGTGGTTTGATGGTTGAATTTAAGTTGATAGTTAGTTTTCCCACCAGAAAGTTAGTGTGATTGTGACTCATGACGGGTCAGGATCGTGACAAACAAGTTTGAGGGTACCGACAAAACTTTTAGACCACTAGTTGAAGCTTAGCCATAGCTAATATTGATATTTACTCTTTATCACTTAGCAGTAGTGTCGACGAAAAATGAGATGTTCAAATATCCCTGTGATTCACGTTAGTTCTGTTGTTAGTAGATGAAGAAAGATGATTAGATGATTTTAGAGCGTCTTTTTTTGTTCCCTATTTCATTTTTGTTGTTTTCCTGGTTCCTAATTTTGCTATTTGCAGGTTTCGACCTAGCTATTTTGAACTAGATTTTGGGGTTATTTTGATTTTACATAATAAGGCTTACCTGATCATTTAACTTTTGAAATAAAATGAGGGTGAGGGTGGGTGGGTGAGTGGGTGTGGGGGGGGCATTCTTGGAGATCCAAATTATTATTTAATGGTTACATTTTTATTTTGTTGTTTAGTTCTTACCAAAAGTTTCCCTCTTCCATAAATACTAACAACCTCATAAAAAAAATAGCCTACAAAATGTCCTATAAGTAATGGAGTAACTTCTTGATATAGCGGATATCCACAATATATTATTTTATAACACTTCCCCTTGGATGTCCATAGATAATATGTCTCATTAAAACCTTACTAGGAAAAAATCATGTGGGAAAAAATCCTAGTGAAGGAAAAAGAGTACACATATCTTTTAATACGCTTTGAATGTTATCTCATTAAAAACTTTAGCAGGAAAACCCAATTGGGATAAAATCATGGTTAAGAAAAAGAGTACAACACGTATTTTCTCCCCTGATAAAACCTTTACTTGATATCTCAAAAACAATGCGTTCCAATCTTATATCACAACTTCTCAAATATTGATGTTGGCAATCTTTAGTGAATAAGTTTACAAGATTATCACTTGAATGGATCTTTGAACATCTATATCACCATTTTGTTGAAGATCATGTGTGAAAAAGACTTTTGGTGAAATAAATTTTGTCCAATCTCCTTTTATTGTATTCTCCCTTCAATTGAGCTATCTATCATTTTCGTATATGGTGGCTGGAATATCCTTTTCAAAAGAAAATCACATATTTTCTGAATATGATAGATCATAATTCCAACCAAACACACTCCCGACTTAATTCATAGATCAATATTATTTCTGCATGATTTGAAGAAGTGGTTATTAATGTGATTCTTTGAATTTCCAAAATATTGTTGTGTCTCCATATGTAAATAATAGTTCATTTGCGATCGAGCTTTATGCAGATCAAATAAATATTCTGCATCTACATAATCAAATCATTCTGACTCTGGAATTGATCATTTCAATTTTATTGAAGCTCGTCTTTTCTTCTGAAAGAAAATCATACATCTTCTATGTGTTGAGTCACTTGCTTTGTTAGTTTCTTGTCATAACTTGAATGATACTATGACAATATTTTCACACAACTTTCGTTATGTATATCAAATAATCTTCTAGCATTTGCATAACCAGCCATTTATAAGTGCACCAATTGCACTAATATATGACATTTTAAAATCATTTTCATGAGATCAAAAAGGTTCTTTCCCTGTGTTAAGCAGTCTCAAAATCATTGGGTACTCAATGGAATTGCTTTAAGACCTTTTAAATCCTTCAAGGATTTTCATATAACCTTAATCGTCTAGTTAGACATAATAATCATTCATTACGCATATTCAAGTATTTCATCTATTGTCAGACTGAAACAAGTTTCATTGCATCCATCATGGAGAATATATCTCCATTTAATAATGTCAGAATTTTTGCGAAAACCCTTTATGCCCCGAGGCACAAACCTCACTTTATATCTTACGGTTATACTTTCGCACAATGATTCATTTGTACCACATTGGCATTATATTTTGATCCATGAACTATATGATAAAAAACATCACTTTTCTAAGTGAAACAAAATATACTTGAATAGTGCCAATAATTATTTGTCCACACTATATGACATATTTGAATTTAAGATCCTCGTAACCATTTATATCATTGATTGCTACTTCATATAAAAGATATCGCCGGCGGTCATTTTGATATCGATTTCAATATAACTTATCGAGATCTCTTCATTTTTTATCATTTTCAAGTACCTAAACCTTTGCCAAGGTTTTATGAAGTGTTATGTCATAGTGCTCTTTCAAAGCACTTACCTCATTATCATGACCATTTTGATAATTTGCTCATCTACTTCCTCAAGGAGTTTTACGTTTGGAATCGATTGGTCTATCACGCTTCTGGCGTACCATAGACTCTGTCCTTTAAGGACTATTTATTGGAGCATTTGCAACTTAATTAAAATATTGGGTCAGCAAATACATCTGGCAAATTATTTGCAATATTTTGCAAATGAATTATCTCTTGAACTTCAAGTTCACATTTTTTTAACGAGGATCTAGATAATTCACCCCACACATAATTTTCAGCTGCTAAACATATCTCCCCCTAATGTTAGGAAATCTAACATTTAACCCCAACCTCATTTGGGGATCCATCTTTGTGCGTGGTGGAGCAATATAATCATATGTGCACACATCAAATTTTTAAATGGAAATTATTTGGTTCCTGACCCTGGACCAATTGTGATGTGAGAACGTTGTTAGCTTGATGCATACACGTTAAATAAACTCATCTCATACCAAATTTTATTTGAGAGATTTGTTCTCATAATCAATGGTCTATCTATAATTTGAGGCAAACAATTCCTGCTAAATCAACCAGTATTATCAATATAATTTTATAGTTTGGAACTTTGCTCTTAATTTAACAATTTGAGCAAACAACCTTACAAAAACCAATTTGTAAGTTGATACAAATGCACATGTGACCATACCATAGATGCATCTATTAAATCATAATAGGAAGAGGTCCACATGACAGGTGAACGGGCCCATACTCACCTTTTTATATGTTCCATATAATTTCAGGGGATACAATCCCAACCTTAGCTGGTACAATGATCATTTTATCATGAGAACAAGCAACACATGAGAATTCTTGAAGAATCTTTTATTTCTTCAACATATAACCACATTAATTCTCAATTCTTTTGCATCACATTTGAACCGAAATGGTCAACCGATTATGCCAACTGATATTTATTCTAGTAAACTTCTAGTTTACTTTTGCATGTGATTCCATCATCATGCCTATATTTGTATACAACAAATAAGAGAAAGGCAGGTAACCTTTTATGTAAATATTCATAACCCGCTTTGATTGTAGTAATCTGAATATATTTAATCTTTCAATAATTTACAGTCTCACTATAATATGTTTTTTAAATTCCTCCTAAACTTAAAAAGTTTCTTTTGAGACTTCTACAACCTCAATATTATGAACTATTTTCATTTCTGGATAGTAACAAATTAGTTCTTCCGAAACTCTTAATTAAGTTTGTGTACTGCCACAAATTTCACAACACCATTCTTATGGTGACCATCTCCTTCAAGGAGAAAATTATTATTATTACATGCAAGACTTATTTCTTGACAATCCATGACAAATTTGTGTTGCCACACAATAATATTTATTTTGGTCATGACCACAACCTTTATAGAAAATAATTATTTCTTTCTTTTGTCCTCCAATAGTTCATAATAAAACATACCACAATATTTGTGTAGTACTTAAAGTATATGACTAAATGACCATTTATGTCAAAATATTTCTTTTCAATCTCTCAAACCTCCCGTAGAGGTGAGATGTGACATTTATCCAACAATACATGAACATGTTCTTATCAATAAGAACACAAGTCACATTTTCTTTAAGAAATTGAACATAACCATTTGAACATGCTCCATAAATTTTTATTAGAAACTCATTGTCATGCTTTCACATTTATCAAATTTATGTGACTCACCTCAACATCACTTTAAGAGGTCAAATGTACCAATGTATTACCACTTTGTTTTCCTTTATTTTGATGGAGGATTTACAGAACTTTTCAAATTTGGATTGCACCAACAACAATGTGCCAATAACTTTTTATACTACTTTGATGGATAAAAATTACCTTCACATTTGAAGGACCGTCTTAAGAACCCATAATGCTCTTTCTTTTAATTACCACAATGATGACCATCAATAGTTTACCATACTCATATTCATGCATTTAACCACTTGTCATTTTGAGACACATTATGTCCTACTACCACATTCACATAAGAAAATGGAGCAAATCAATTGGGCAAATTTTATGACTTTCAGTCAAAAGTATACGACTTTATGTTAGTTATCACCATATCATCACTATAGTGCATTTGGACTTAAACCCAATGTCTTGCCCATATAAAGATACCTTTGGTCATAAATCAATGGGACTTGAACCCAACTTCTTATTATCATGACGCACCCAGACTTTAACTTGATGTCTTACCCACTTGGTGCGATTAAACTTGAATTTATCGTCTTACCCTCAATCATTTTAAAATAACCACAAAATAAACTTTGTTAGTACAAATAATATATTAATAACTCCACAAGTAAATAATTAGATGAAGAAAAATAAATAGGTACAAAAGTAACCTATAAATCCTCAACTTTGAAAGACGTTCTCTCCCTTTTTTCCTAATTGAATTTNTTAAAAGTTTGCTCAAAGTAAAAACAACTTGCTGGACTCATATGATTTTGAGATGGTAAGAAAATTAATGATGCATAATCAAAAGTAAAATATAAAATAGATTATATAGTAGTTTACCTTGTTCCCGAGAGAAAAATAAACACAAATATTTTTACCTTCTTTATATTTACTTTGCTTCAATCCTTCAATTGTAGAACAATCGTGCTGATAACGTGTTGTAAAACTTAAGACCAAAAGAACAATATAAAGATGAAGACAAGAATATAAGACAAGAGGAACAATATAAGATAATTTTCTTTCTCTCAAGTGTTCACCAAATCTTCAAGTGTATACAATATGAACCCTTATGCCTCTATTTATAGTGTAACATAGAGGCATACAAAAGGTTAGTCATAAACATGACATTAACATGAATATAATGGGGGAGGTTATGGAAATGAAAGGTTACAAGAATAATGGTTATAAAGGTGGAAGTTATGATTATCTTCATAATGGAGGAAAATAATGGAGTAACTTCTTGATGTAATGGATATCCACAATATATTATTTTATAACACTATTCTTCCTCTGCTTTTTATTGGTAAAAATTATTTACACACCCAAACTTTACATTAATAATCACACCCCTTCCTCAACTTTGAAAGACGTTCTCTCCCTTTTTTCCTAATTGAATTTTCTAAATATCTATTTTACCCATACATATTTTCAACTTTTATATTTTTATTATTTATTTAAAATATGTTATTTTTCATTTAACTCAGGAAACAAAATTCTATAAGAAAATATAAATTTTATTTTTGATAAGAATAAGAAAAGTGAGAAATACTTAAGCATGTATTTAAGCTAATATTGTTTTATAATGAAATAAATTAACAGAATATGAAAATATTATAATTAATAATAATGAAATTTATAATATTTTATTTAAGCGATTGAAAATAACAAAGAGCGATAACTTTTTTTAAAAACATACTGTTTTGGTCTCTGATTTGATGATTGTACATGCTAACAATTAGATACATTCTAATTTATTTTCATTCAAGTCTTTCACAACACTTCAAGTATTTCAATTCTGGTAGTTCAAAAATAATTTAAAAGTAGAGGTATAATTTATAGTAGCAAATACTAAAAGATTATATATTTAAATATTAATTTAAAAATATCTTTTTAATGACAATCAAAATTCATTTATCTATATAGACAATAACAAAAAAGAGATAAGTGAATAATAATTATATATACACGCATGCCTGAACATACATACATATATGCTTAATGTATGCAATATTAAAATAACAATCGTAACAAATATCATTAGATTTTGTAAAAATAAATAAATCATAAAATGATTATTTTGCATGTAAATAAACCACATAAAAATTTATAAATACATCTAGATTAAAAACTGAAAAATTATATGTATAATATAAAAGATATTCAGATTCTATTTAATTTGATTTATTTTAAGTGTTTTTAAGTCAAAATAATTTTTAATTACTTTTATAGTGTCTGAATAAAATAAAAAATCTAAAAGCTCCTTCTCTTCTAGTTGACATGTCACAGTATGAAACCTCATTTTTCTTAAATAATAAACTTATTCAACTCATTTAATTAAATATATAATTTTATTATTATTTTTAAAAATACATTAGTTTATTAAGAAGAAATTTTCATGCTTAAGAAATATATATATATATATATATATTTTTTTTTTTTTTTATTATTATTATTTTTTTTCTACAATGAAGAGCAACTTTTTAACACTTACTATAATGCCAACAATTTTGAATAATTATATATTCAAAAAATACAACAATCTAAAAAGTTTAGTTGAAGTTTAAACAGAACCATAATATATACATCATTTCATAATGTTAACTTACATTATTTAATCATACTATTCCCTCTAATCCATGTTAAGTAAATTGTCGAAACATTGTTCATAATTCAAAATAAATAAAGTATTCAAAGTTCACGAGAATTGTTGGAAGTCGTTGTACTATTTCCCTTTTTTTTTTTTGTCATATGAAATCATCTTTTGATTAAAAAATAAAATAAAATAAAATAATGAAACGTGGTTAAACACTCATTTAATATTTTTAAAGCAAATTGATACTTAAGATATATTTTTGTTTTGAATAAAATAAAATTGGTATTTGAAAGTAATTTTCAGAACTTGTGCGACATTTAGGAAATTAACTAAATATAAGTACTATATATATAAATAATAATAATAGACGCCTATAATAGTGAATCGCTCTCTTCGAAGCTCCACACACATCCATCACTCACTCATCTTTCCAAATCTTCAGATGTAAGAAACTCTCTCTATCTTTCTCTAACGGTGTACGTTTATCCAATGTAGATGTAATTGTTTGTGCTTGTATGTGTGTGAATCTCTCCGTTTTGTGTTTTCTGCTAATTTTGTGTCTTGTTGATTCTGTTTTCCAGTGAAGAAAATGGCGAATTTCAAGGTTTCTCGCGTCGAAACTACGCCATTTGAAGGACAGAAGCCTGGTACTTCCGGTCTCCGTAAGAAGGTAAATCTGAAAGCAAATTCAAACTAACACTTCGTTCGAAATAAAAATTTAAATGTTTTCATCAACTTTGATACATTTTCTAATTGATCTATGTGGAAGCACGGTTTTATTTCCTTCACGTTCCACCGATTCAGTGAAATTTCCAGTTGCTTTTTTTTGCTGCTCGAGTTCAATCCAATTTTCATTGGATTTGCTTGCACTTATTATCTTTTCGTTAAAGTACTTATCAAGGTATACAAATTGTAATCAGCAGGTATAGATCTAAGGAATAGATTGTAATCTAATGAGATCTTGTATTAATGGAAATGAAAATATCAAATGGTGTGACACGAGTCTTTTAGAAATTACTTGATCATATTGTCTTTCCCTACTCTTCCGGGTGGCCCAGTGGTTTGGGCTTGGGACTTCCATGTTAGAGGTCTCATGTTCGAAACCCCTTGCCAGCAAAAGCAAGGGGTTTGTCTTCTGGGTCGAGCTCGTCGCACCAGGCTTGCCTAGTGCAGGTTACTTCTCCTATGTGGTTTGCGAGCTATTGCATAGGAGCGGGGGTTTTACCCTATGCGCACCCAAAGGGTAGCGGCTGCAGGTTTCCCTTGTCATCAAAATAAAATAAAATATTGTCTTTCCCTTATGCATGCTTCTTTGGACATAAACTAAGCTATTTAAATTAGATTAAGTAAGATTCTTACTTGCCAGTAACACTATGAACTATGCTTAAGGACAAATAGCAGTTGATTAGTTTATGATGGCTTTCTCCAGTCCTCAATCAGTTTTTTCTTTTCTTAAGCATTATTTATTCTTGGGAAGGCCTAAAATCTAAACTTGCTGACATAGATTAGATAACGGAATCAGTTGTTGTGATGAAGAAATGCAATTTATGTAGTACTTTATGTGGTAATTTCTAACATAAAATCCTATTTTTGGAAAAAAAAAAAATCTCCTTCAATATATCTGTGAATTAGTCAAATTAAATTTTTTCTAAGCTAAAAACACTGATCAAATTGGGGTTGGAGGGAGTATTCACGTCCCAGCAAAAAGAGTGTTAACTATGTCAACAAAACATAGTTCCTTACAAGAGGTGTTAGCTTAATGTTTAACTATATCAGACTAGTTTGAGTTATACTAAGAGGGAGTGGGTGGTTAAAAAGAGAAAGCACACACAGACGCACAATTACAAACCCACCAAAAGTTACAGTGATGTTTTTAAACTCTACTGTTTTTAGCCAATTGACTTGTTACTAATTTGTTTTCCTTCACATTCCTGTAAGGATGAAAGCCTCAAACATTCATGTGGTTCTTCTGGAGAAGCTGGAACAATAGATTAATATCTGTTATGTTCATCTTCTTTGCAGCTCTTTCTGCATTTTCTTTGAATATTTGTAAGATTGGTAGTTTAAATTGTAGTTAGCTGACTGACTGACTCATTAATAAACCTGAACTTTTGGACATCAGTAGTTCTGCATGATATATTGTCCATATAGTGAGTCTTGGCTTGTTTATGCGCTGTTATCTTAATTGCTTTTGATTGTTGAGTCTAACATGAAGTGGTTGGACTGTTTCAGGTGAAGGTGTTCATACAACCTCATTACTTGCAAAATTTTGTTCAGGCAACATTCAATGCCCTTGGAGCTGACAGAGTTGAAGGTGAGGAAGTTTATGTTTTCATTGTCTAGCTGTATTCCTCTACATTTCTTGCATGTATTGGAAGCAGAGGGGAATCTGGGATTTGGAGGTTTTGGTGCCACATTGCTTTGAACGTAACGGTGCTGCTATTTATACAGTCCAAATAAAAGTAAAAATTTAGCCGGTTTGATCAATTTTGTGCTTCATTTCGGGTTATTTGTTTTGATTTATATTGAAGAATTGGTCAAACGAAAGAATGAAATAATTATAACAACTTACTGCAAAACATACAACTTCGAAAAAGGGAACTACTTATATTTTATGCTGATAACAAGGGAAAAAGGCTGTGATTGGTCCAAAGGGTGGGTCACAAACAGATTTCCCGGTTATCAAAAAAATAAAATAATACAAGGGAAGAAAAGAAAGTAAGCAAAAGTTAAGAATAGACAAAAGGTCAACAAAGATCACGTTAAAAAGTTCTACAGAAAGCTTAAAGAAAAAGTGCACCAAATGGGATTCGAAATCGCGTCCTTTGTCAGTGAAATTTGACTCTTCATCACTGGCATCATATGTTCAACTATTACTCTGGGTGGCACAATTAGTATTTATTATTTTCTATAATACATATATACACAAAGTTCCAACCCAGGCGTCTGGTAGCATGGAAACCCCACCCTTCTACATAGATCAGCCGCATAGAAATATCCCCCTTTTTGGGGGTCAGTGAATGATTTTGTTGTCTTGTCCCTTCTTCTAATCACACTTTTATTGTGCAGGTGCTACACTTGTGGTTTCTGGTGATGGTCGATACTATTCGAAGGATGCTATCCAGGTACTATTAATCAAGTTTTTCCTATGAAATTCTTTATTTTGCATTATTTGTTTGCCTGAACACAATCAATAATATAAAAATGTTCTCTCAAATGCATAAGGGACATTCTGAAATGCAAAGTTTCTTTTTCATGTTTTTATTGAGGCCCGATGCCTAACTTGCTTAATGTTTATGTCTTAATTGAAGGATATAATTCAGAGTATAACATCTTTGGTCTGTTTCATTGCAGATCATTACAAAAATGGCAGCAGCAAATGGAGTAAGACGTGTTTGGATTGGCCAAAATGGACTTTTGTCCACTCCTGCTGTATCAGCTGTTGTTCGTGAGAGAGTCGGGGTTGATGTAAGTACTTTGCCTCTAGAGCTACATCAGATTGCTTTATTCATATTTCCCTTTCCTTTTCAATTATGTGAGTTTTACTTGTTTCAAGTATCTGTCAACATAATAGGTTGTTAGAATAGGAAAAGGAATATGATTTGTAAGTAGTATCCTACTTGGAGAAAGATTGTCACGTAGTGTCTATAAATAAGTCTCAGTGTAAATAATGTAGATACACAATTCAATACGTAATATTTTCTCCTATATTTCCTACATAGTATCGGAGTATTGGTGGGAAATTAATTGTTGTGCAAATTTCCATGAAAGAGAATCAGTCACTGCACATTTTTTCAGGTGGCAACACAGCTGTCTGCATTAAATTAATTTTTGGTAGTGTTGTGCAAATTCCAACACCACCACTGAGTCCAGAATACCTTTCAGATTTGTTGAAAATAGGCGACACGCAGGCACTCATGCACCGCCAAAAGCACTTCTCCTGCGAGCACGTCAGATCCACGTGCTAGCACGTGCTTATTTTCGGCGATTTTTTTTTTTCAGTAGGGTTGCTCCATCAATCCAATCCTACCCAATTTTCTCTGATTTTGATCACTGTCCAGCGGTAAGATCTAGGTTTCCATCGACTTCAACACTGTTCCGACGATTCCAGGCTGCTTTAGGCCATTTTTTCAAAGAAATATTTTACTGTCAGCATCATGCGGAGACTCTGAGCTGATCCATACCATTTTCTTCAAGATCCAGTCACTTTTTATATTTCGGTGAGATCTTAATTCTCGTACAACCAGATCTTCATTGCTTGTTGTTTTCAAGTAAAATTTCACAAGATGTCTTTTGGGTGTGATATTTTTGGCTCCAAAAAAACAAGAATTGGAAGCTTAAGTCCTATGATTCATCCAAAATCCTTAATGAGGAAATCAAAACATCGATCATCAGAATCCATGAAGAATTGATGAAGAGGTCATTTTGGAAGATCTGGACCTAAGTGTAGTTATTGTCATAAGCTGGGACACACTCATGAAGTATGCTATTAATTGCACGGTTGACCATCCAAGAATGCTCATGTTGCTCAGGCTGACACTACATGTCATCAATGAGTTTAATTATCTGAAGAGGAATATAATGAGTATTTTCACTATCGAGCAAGTAAGCAGACATCTCCACAAGTAGCCTCGGTTGCACAAACTTGGAACCTGAGTTGTGAACTCTAGCGATTTTGATCATATCTCCGATGATAAATCACTTCTGTCAAATATTGTTTATTCACTGTCTCTTTTGGCTGTTACTTTAACCAATGGGATCCATACCAAAGAAAAAGGAATTGGGCTAGCTAATCCCCTATCCTCTGTCACTTTAAATTCTGTTCATTATATCCGTGGTTGTCTTTTAATCTCGTGCCATATTATTTCTTTTTAGGACTCTTTTATCATTTAGGACCGCCGTACGGAACAGACGGTTGGGGTAGAATATGAATCACAAGGCCTTTACTGCTTACCTCTCCTAATCCCACCCGAGCATGTCTAATTATAGATGCTCCAGACTTAATTCACAAACGTTTGGGATATTCAAGTTTGTTGAATGTACAAAAGATAGTGCCTAGTTTGTCTAGTTTGTCCATATTAGATTGTGAATCGTGCAAACTCAGGAAACACACTCACACTACCTTTCTACTTAGTGTTGAGAGTTGTGTAGAGTCTATTTTTTCCTTAGTTCACTTTGATATTTGGGGTCATACTTCATAGTAGAATCAACTCAACCTTAGGATTTCGTTATTTTGTAGCTTCATTGATGATAATTCAAGAGTTATTGTGCTGAAATACAAAATCAATTTGGTTTCTCTATTTGTACCTTTCATAGTGATGATATTGTCGAATATATGCCCTCCCAGTTTCAACCGTTTATGACCTAGTTTCAAGGAATTATTCATCAGTCTTCTAGCTTGTACACCCCTCAACGGATGGAGTAGCAGAGAGGAAGATTAGGCACCTCATCAAGACTAGTAATTTACTACTTTTACTTGTACATAAGTATATATTAATCTCAATACATTACTAGTTATTGTCTTTGTCCTTTAGGCTTCAATTCACACTTCAAAATGACTTTGAGTTCACAACTTCACATCTTAGTTGCGCGGACTCTTCACTTTTGATGCCCCACCCGTGTCGGGTTCACCAAAAATACACTACTTTTGGCGAATCCAACACGCACCCGTTGACAGTTTTGAAGATCCGAGCAACATAGCTTAACATTACACAAAATGTCAAAATCTAAAGTAAGAACCATATTCCTCTTAATTTCTCTTTGTGTTACACTTGTATAGTTCTTTTCATATTAATGTTTACCTGTTTCAAGTATCTGTCAACATAATAGGTTGTTAGAATAGGAAAAGGAATATGATTTGTAAGTAGTATCCTACTCTGAGAAAGATTGTCACGTAGTGTCTATAAATACGGCTTAGTGTAAATAATGTAGATACACAATTCAATACGTAATATTTTCTCCTATATTTCCTGCATAGTATCAGAGTATTAGTGGGAAATTAACTGTTGTACAAATTTCCATGAAAGAGAATCAGTCACTGAACATTTTTTTTGGTGGCAACACAACTGTCTGCATTAAATTAATTTTTGGTAGTGTTGTGCAAATTCCAACCCCGCCACTGGGTCCAGAATACCTTTCAGATTTGTTGAAAATAGGCGACATGTAGGCACTCACGCACAACCAAAAGTACTTCTCCTGCGAGCATGTCAAATCCACGTGCTAGCGCGTGCTTATTTTCGGCGATCTTTTTTTCCAGTAGGGTTGCTCCATCAATCCAATCCTACCCAATTTTCTCTGATTTTGATCATTGTCCAGCGGTATGATCTAGGTGTCCGTCAACTTCAACACTGTTCCGACGATTCCAGGCTGCTTTAGGCCATTTTTTCAAAGAAATATTTTACTGTCAGCGTCATTTGGAGATTCTGAGCTATCCATACCATTTTCTTCAAGATCTAGTCACTTTTAATTTTTCGATGAGATCTTAATTCTCGTACAACCAGATCTTCATTGCTTGCTGTTTTCAAGTAAAATTTCATAAGATGTCTTTTGGGTGTGATATTTTTGGCTTTAAAAACATGAGAACTGGAAGCTTAAGTCCTATGATTCATCCAAAATCCTTAATGAGGAAATCAAAACATTGATCATCAGAATCCATGAAGAATTGATGACGAGGTCATTTGGAAGATCTGGACCCAGAGGCGTATCCTGAATTTTGAGATGATGGGTGCACTATTACAAAAAGATGGATCTAAGATATAAATTTGATCGATTTAACATTTAGGTTCTTATCACTAAAAAATAATTAAAATTTTAAAATTATAGGTCCAAAGTTATTTTTACCTATCCAAACCACTTAGAGAGACATTACCCAATTTTAAAAAGAAAAATAAAACAAGATAACTAAAAAATTCAAATTTCTAACCTCACTTTGAGAGGTGCACCCAACATAATCGCACAGTATAATACTTCAAGTCTGGATTCACATATCTATATTTAAATATTTTAAAAAAATATAACACTACTATATATGATTTCAGGAGGGGAGCATGGGTTCATGTGAACCCGGTGACCCCCTCCTAGATACGCCTCTGTCTGGACCTAAGTGTAGTTATTGTCATAAGCTGGGTCACACTCATGAAGTATGCTATTCATTGCATGGTTGACCATCCAAGAATGCTCATGTTGCTCAGGCTGACACTACAAGTCATCAATGAGTTTAATTATCTGAAGAGGAATATAATGAGTATTTTCACTATCGAGCAAGTAAGCAGACATCTCCACAAGTAGCCTCGGTTGCACAAACTTGGAACCTGAGTTGTGAACTCTAGTGATTTTGATCATATCTCCGATGATAAATCATTTCTGTCAAATATTGTTTATTCACTGTCTCTTTTGGCTGTTACTTTAACCAATGGGATCCAAACCAAAGAAAAAGGAATTGGGCTAGCTAATCCCCTATCCTCTGTCACTTTAAATTCTGTTCATATGTCCATGGTTGTTCTTTTAATCTCGTGCCATATTATTTCTTTTTAGGACTCTTTTATCATGTAGGACCACTGTACGGAACAGACGGTTGGGGTAGAATATGAATCACAAGGCCTCTACTACCTTACCTCTCCTAATCCCACCCGAGCATGTCCAGTTATAGATGCGTCAGACTTAATTCACAAACGTTTGGGATATTCAAGTTTGTTGAATGTACAAAAGATGGTGCCTAGTTTGTCTAGTCTGTCCATATTAGATTGTGAATTGTGCAAACTTAGGAAACACACTTGCACTACCTTTCTACGTAGTGTTGAGAGTTGTGTAGAGTCTATTTTTTCCTTAGTTCACTTTGATATTTGGGGTCATACTTCATAGTAGAATCAACTCAACCTTAGGATTTCGTTATTTTGTAGCTTCATTGATGATACATCTGAGTTATTATGTTGAAATACAAAATCAATTTGGTTTCTCTATTCGTACCTGACATAGTGATGATGTCGTAGAATATATGTCCTCCCAGTTTCAACCGTTTATGACTTAGTTTCAAGGAATTATTCATTAGTCTTCTAGCTTGTACACCCCTCAACGGATGGAGTAGCAGAAAGGAAGATTAGGCACATCGAGGCTGCTCACACTCCTCATTCAATTTCACGTTTAGTTGTGTTTTTGGGGCTATTTAATTAATTAGATACCCTCATCTTTCATTTTGACTCAAATTCCTTATTTAGGCCTCATTTGTTTGCACTTAATAAAGGTTTGAATTTGAATAATTGAGATCTCAATCTCATTCCATTAAGTACATTTGTTTTTTTAAAAATCTTTATCACTTAATGGGTCTCAATTCATCTGATTCAATCAGATCTAGAATAGAGTCTGAAAATCATTTAGAGCTTTTATTATCGCTCTTTTATATTTATATTTTTAAAATTAATTAAACCTCTCTCCTTCTAATCTATAACCCTATCTCTTGAACATCATCGACATGGTGATGGACTCCTCAACCTCCATCTCACCTCTTTCAGCTTTTGTCGACTCCTCATAGTCAATGGGGTGAATGTTTACAAATATAATAATAATAATATGTTCATTGTAAATTCACCGAATCTGTCAAATAAGAAGGTGGTGATGCAGATTGCAAAGAGTCTTGCGGATAGTGGATGGAAAGGTGAAGGAGAGAAAGAGAAGACAAATATGATAAAGAGAGATAATTTTGAGAAAAGGAGTAGTTCTTTTCATTCAGCAAAAGCTTACATATATATAGATACATAAGGTGGTGACAAATCCCTTAAATCCTGGAAACTTGACTCCCTATTTTATGCTTAAATAAAGCTCCACCACATATTACAATATCTTCTACATTCTAGAACTTTGTATTAAAATTAATTCAAAAGTTATACCAAAAATATCAAGACAAAAGTACTAACATGACAGCACTTAGCATCACATACAAAAACAACAACCTTCATCACTCCTCCTTGATGCAAGTGCTGCTGGATACTCCAAGCTTAGCTCTAAGAAGCTCAAATCTTTGTTTCTGCAGTGCCTTGGTAAAAATATCAGCTAGTTGATCTTCACCACAACAATACAAAATATGAACTTCATTTTCCCTTTCAGCTTCTCGAATGGAATGGTATTTGATTTTAATGTGTTTAGTCCTTCCATGAAAGACTGGATTCTTTACCATGGCAACAACAGATTTGTTGTCACAAAGGACTTCAGTTGCTTTGCTTGGATGAAACCCCAAGTCAATCAAGATTTTTCTCAACCATAGAGCTTGATTAACAGCACCGGAGGCAGCAACGTACTCTGCTTCAGCTGTTGATTGAGCCACGGACCCTTGCTTCTTTGTGCACCAGCAAATGACACCTGATCCGAGAGTGAAACAATATCCTGAAGTGCTTTTCATGTCGTCTTGCGACCCAGCCCAGTCACTATCAGTAAACCCCAACAATTTCATAGATGTGGTTCTTTTATAAAACACACCATAATCAATGGTGCCTCGAATGTACCTCAAAATTCTTTTGGCTGCTCTGAGGTGAGTTTCAGTTGGTAAATGCATAAACCTTGATAGCACACTTGTTGCGTACATAATATCAGGCCTCGTGGCTGATAAATACAACAGGGAACCAATCAAACTTCTATAAATTGAAGCATCGACCAAACCAGACTCATCCTCCTTCATCAGTTTCTCTCCTTGAACTGCAGGCGTACTTACTGGTTTGCATTTGTCAAGACAAAACTTCTTCAATATTTCGGTAGCATATTTCTTCTGAGAAACAAAGATTCCTTGAGAAGATTGATTAACCTCCATTCCCAAGAAATAAGTCATTTTTCCCAGATCATTCATTTCAAAGACCTTCTTCATTTGCTCCCTGAAGTCTTTGATCGACCGTATGCTGCTGCCAGTCACCAACAGATCATCAACATAGAGAGAAACTAGGAGAAAATCATCATTTTGAAGTCTAATATACAGAGTTGCTTCATTGCAACTTCTCTTAAACCCCAAATTCAGTAAGTAGCTATCGATCCATGCATACCAGGCCCTAGGTGCCTGTTTCAAGCCATAAAGAGCTTTTCTTAACAAATATACCTCGTCTCCTGCTCCTCTAAAACCTTCAGGCTGCTCTACATAAATTTTCTCTTCAAGGTACCCATTAAGGAAGGCGGACTTAACATCCAATTGAAATACTTGCCAACCTTGGTGTGCTGCAACTGCAAGTAGCAATCTAATGGTATCAAACCTTGCAACTGGTGCAAAGGTTTCATGAAAATCAATTCCATGCTGCTGCGCATACCCCTTTACAACCAGCCTTGCTTTGTACTTGTTGAGTGTGCCATCTGAATTCAGTTTAATCTTGAACACCCATTTAGTTCCAAGAGCCTGCTTGTCAGGAGGTCTAGGTACAAGTACCCATGTATTATTCTTGTTAATCATATTGAGCTCCTCCTCCATGGCTGCCCTCCATTCAGGAATTTGCAATGCATTGTCTACATTTGTTGGCTCCAACATAGCGACATTGCATCTGCTATATATATCTTCAATGGATCTGGTACCTCTTACTGCAAAATCATCAGAGTCCTCCTCTTCCTCTGGAATCAACTCTTCTTCTTGGGCACTTTGTTCTTGATTAGTGATCTGGAAAGAAGAAACAGCCATCTTCTTCCAGTCCCATGCAGCATCCTCATCAAATTTAACACTTCTACTTACATGGATTTGTTGTGAAATAGGATTTAAAATCCTATATCCTTTAGAAGTGCTGCTGTATCCCACAAATATTCCAACTTCAGCTCTTTGATCAAGTTTATCCCTTTTAACATCAGGAATATAAGAGTAACAGATACAGCCAAATACTTTAAGATGAGCAACTGATGGCTTTGTTCCAATCCATGCTTCGTATGGAGTCTTTCCTTCAACAGCTCTCGTCGGCAATCTATTTTGTAGATAGACAGCGGTATTTACAGCTTCAGCCCATAGCACCTTAGGCAGACCTTTCTCATACAAAAGACATCGAGCCATATTCATAATGGACCTATTTTTTCTTTCACTTACACCGTTTTGTTGTGGTGTGTAAGTGACTGTAAGTTGATGATGAATTCCTGCTTTTTGAAGAAAATCCTTGAATTGATTGGATGTGAACTCGGTCCCATTATCGGACCTTAAGATTTTTATCAAAGAGCCACATTGGTTTTCAACAGTTGCTTTAAACCTTTGAAACGCAGCAAATACTTCAGATTTATGTTTCAGAAAGTAAACCCAACAAAACCTCGTAAGGTCATCAATGAATAAAAGAAAATATTTGCTGCCGTTATAAGAAGGAGTACTCATAGGTCCACACACATCAGTGTGTATTAGTTGGAGCTTTTCAGTAGCTCTCCAGGCTTGATTTATAGGAAATGGTGATTGACTTAGCTTCCCAATTTGACAAACCCCACATACATTAGAGGTTTCATTTATGGAAGGCATATCTGCCACAAGATCCTTATTTTGCATCAATTTTAAAGATTTAAAATTGATGTGACCAAACCTCTTATGCCAGACATAAGTTTCATCTTGTATGCTGACATAAGCTCCAATGTCAGTATGTTTCCAATCAAGAGGGAAGCTTCTGTTGTTCATTTTGACTGAGAGCAATTTTATACTAGTTGGATCCATGATTTCACATGTTTTATCTTTAAATAACAGGGTATAATTTTTATCAAGCAATTGGCCAACACTGAGAAGACTTTGGCTAATTTCAGGAACAAATAATACATCAGATATAATCTTCATACCTGTGGGAGTTTGAACAGCAACTGCTCCTTTGCCCGCTGCATCTACAAGTCTGCCATCTCCAAGTCTGACTTTGGAGAAATAATTTTTGTCCAGCCATTCAAAAATGTTCAAGTTAGCTGTCATGTGATGCGTGCATCCACTATCAACAAGCCACACATCTTGATCTTGAGCTGCTACATTGCATTCTCCAGCAATAGAAGCAGCAAACAACTTCTCTTCACAATCTTCAACATTTTCAGTAACTTGAGCTGGCTGGGCTTGAGCTTGAGCTGGCTGGTTTTGATTTATTTTGCACACCTTATCCACATGACCAAACTGTTTGCACAACTTGCATTGAACTCCAGGCCTGTACCAACAAAACTTGTCTGTATGATTGGTCTTTTTACAATAGGGACAAGGTGGATACTTGGATCTTCTATATCTCCCTCGGTTGTTAGATTGCTCCTTCTTCTCCTTACCATATCTTCCATTTTGTTGCCTTTTTGGTTCACCATCCAACTGAGCTTTGGATCTTTGAGCAGCCACAAGAGCGATTTCACTTGTACTCTCTTCCTCTCTAAAAGCTTTCCTTTTTTCCACTGCTAGAAGAGCGTTGGATAGTTCATTCAATGTGACACGAGACATATCCCAAGTATCTTCAATTGAGGAAATTTTTGCTTCAAACTTTTCTGGAAGTGTCACCATCACCTTCTCAACAATCCTCTGCTCTTCTACTTTTTCCCCTAACAATCTGATCTGATTGACGATTTTCATGATTCTATCAATATAATCCTTCACCTTTTCGATCTCTTTCATTCTTAACATCTCAAATTCTTTTCTTAGATTCAATATTTGCATTTGCCTCGTCCTATCACTTCCTTGGAATTCTTGCTTCAGCATGTCCCAAGCTTCTTTGGCAGATTCACATGTCATGATCCTGGTAAAAATTGAATCTGAGACAGCTGCGTGAATGAAAGACAGGGCTTTTGGACCTTTTGCGATCTCTTCTTCATGACTTCTGATCTGCTGAAGGGTTGGGTTTGCTCTCAAAGGTTCTGGAGCGCTGTCTTCCTCAACATACTTCCATAATCCAAGACCCTTCAAGTATGTTTTCATCTTCACTGCCCAAACTTGGTAGTTCTCGCCATTAAAGATAGGAGGTGAAAGGGGAGAGCTGCTAGAGGCCATGTGAGGAAACTGAACAAAAAAAAACTTGGACAAGTTAATCTTGGTAGGTGATCTTGCTGTGTTTTTCTCTCTCAAAACAGTCCCTAAAAGATCAATTTAGCTCTGATACCAATTGAAGGAGAGAAAGAGAAGACAAATGTGATAAAGAGAGATAATTTTGAGAAAAGGAGTAGTTCATTTCATTCAGCAAAAGCTTACATATATATAGATACATAAGGTGGTGACAGATCCCTTAAATCCTGGAAACTTGACTCCCTATTTTATGCTTAAATAAAGCTCCACCACATATTACAATATCTTCTACATTCTAGAACTTTGTATTAAAATTAATTCAAAAGTTATACCAAAAATATCAAGACAAAAGTACTAACATGACAGCACTTAGCATCACATACAAAAACAACAACCTTCATCAAAAGGCACGAGTGTATAAATGGAGAAACCTTTGGAAGTACAGATGGTCTAGGAAAGAGCATTGGTGAATCCTCTGGAAGATGGTGGACCAACAACAAAAAATGGTGGCTCCAGCAAGCAACTATAATCTGTGGTAGAGTGGAGTATGAGATTGAGAGAAAAATGTGTGCAAACTTGAATCTATTTTTTGCCTTTTTTTCTTTGAAACTGGTGCTTTTGACGTTTTAATTTTTTTTAATGGAGGTTCAGTTCACTCGTTGAAATTACTATGTTGGCGGGGAGGAGGAGACCAGCGTAGTCAAAGGCGTGCTTTAAGCGCGCTTAAGCCCTGAAGC
This sequence comes from Solanum stenotomum, assembly GCF_019186545.1. Classification (NCBI taxonomy): domain Eukaryota; kingdom Viridiplantae; phylum Streptophyta; class Magnoliopsida; order Solanales; family Solanaceae; genus Solanum; species Solanum stenotomum. Next base: position 40,602,848 of record NC_064283.1, read on the forward strand.
GAGGCTCAAAACGTGTTGTGCACTTCGCCTTGCTTTATGTGCGCTTCAGTGTCGTCATCAAGGTTCTAAGGCAAACTTTTCCTTGCCAATGAACCTCTTATGAAGAAGTGACACTAAACAATTGATATTTTACTTTTATCATAATTTTGTTTTTCAATTTCTTTGGTCATATATTTGTCATTCATGTTTATACATATTAGTCTTGGACTAAACATATATATTTTTATTTTTTTCTCCCTTTGCGCCTTTTTTCATTAAAGCCCACACTTTATTTGCTCTTAAAACCCGAACAAACCTTAGAGTTTTTTTGCGCTTTTCGCCTTTGATAACACTGGAGGAGGCCCGGAATGGTTATAGCTAATTTTAGATTCAAGGATTGTATTTCTCTTAATTATGTTCATTAATAATTTTGATATACATTATTATCAAAAAAAAATAATTTTGATATACATTTTTAAATGTATATTCAAATGCTTAAAAACAAACGATCTTAATTATTTAGTGTTCAAATCTATAAACCACATCTTAATATTCAAATTCAAACATCTTAGGCCTCATTTGTTTGCACTTAATGTAGGTCTGAATCTGAATGGTTAAAACATTAGATCATTGAGTGCATTTGTTCTCATTTAGATTTCAAGTACTTAATGGGTTTCAATAGGTCTTAATCATTAAGATCTAGAACAGAGTCTTAATATCATTAAGAGATATTTTTGTGTGGATAATATTCACAACACTCTATCCACAATCACTAGCCACCATCACTAACCATCTTTATAATCACTACCACCACCACCACCACCATTACTATCGTCTACCACCAACCATCAATGCGAACTACTACTATCAAATGCTACCATGCTTATCTCCTCCATCATTATGATTATATCCATTGACGTCGCCACCACCATCTCTGTAGCTGTCGCCACCACCACCATCATTGTCTTTGTAGCCACCGCCATCTCCCCCACCACTATCAACCACTATCACCCCTATAGTCAATTTCTACTACCAGTAAATTTCATCATCACAACTAAAACCACCGCCAACTACCACCATACATTTTTTTGTCACCACCACCACCACCACTTCTACCACTACTATCAACCACTACCATCATTGTGGTCAATCTCTATTACCTACCACCTCCATCATCATAACTAGTACTGCTGCCAATTATCAACTGCTAGACATTCTTGAGCCACCAACATCAACACAGCCAACTAGTAACATCAACTAACTTCATCATTACAACCACCAACACCACTACCAATCACCACCATTATGATAGTCACTACAACACCAACCACTTCCACTGTCACAACTATCATTACTAGCCACTAACAACAACTATTACCTTCACCATCACCACTACAAAGTATCTCCACCATCACTAGCAAGTATAAGTATTTTATTTTTTTAATCAAATAATGTTTTTATGTTGTTAATTCTTTTTAAATATTTAATTAATTTTTATTTGAATTGTATATTTATTATGTACATATTAATAGATTATGTACATTCGGATGTTGTAAAACAAAGTCTTAATTAATCGGTGTTCAGATCTAGAGACAATATCTTATTCATTAAGATGTGCATTCAGATTTAGACGTCTAAATCTTAAAAAAAACAATTGAGGCTTTAATCTTAATCAAAACAAATGAGGCCTTAATCTTAATCAAAACAAATGAGGCCGTAGTATTGTTTCCTCAGTCACCTCTATACTCTCTTCACCCTCGTGTCTTTGGGAGTACACGTTTTGTTCATAACTTCAACACCTCTATACTCTCTTCGCCCTCGTGTCTTTGGGATTACATGTTTTGTTCACAACTTCAACAACTACGTACCAGTTAAATCCCACTAGTGAGGTTTGGGGAGGGTAGAACGTACTCAAACCTTACCACTACCTCATGTATAAAAAGGGTATCGTTACTTCTCACTCGATCTTCATTGGTACCTTATGTGAGCTGATGTCACATTTTTTGAGTCTCGATCTTTACATCTTCTGATCATGATCATTCTCACATATGTGAGGTCTTACCTATACTGTCTTTTAAAGAATTTGCGGTTACTTTTACTTCTCCATCCAAAGTGCCACCAATCTTACCCGTATCAACTTTTGAGGAATCTACAATTACTTTTACATCTCCATCCATAGTACCTCCACTCCTGACTTATCATGTCGCCCATATCCAACATCTGGATAAGATGATTCACATCACTCACCCGACCCTGGACCTACTGTGCACTTGTCTCCTCTTAATCAACCAATTGCGATTCGAAAAGGTGTACGGTCCACTCATAATACTATCCCTGTTTATACCCTTTTAAGTTATCATTGTCTGTCATCACTCCATTATGCTTATGATTGATGACATGTCTGCTTTGCATGCAAGTGGTACTTGTGAGCTTGTTCTTCTTCCTTTAGGTTACTCTATCATTGGTTGTTGGGTTAATGCATTGAGTTTATGCCGTCAAAGTTGGTCCGGACGACCAAATTGATCAGCATAAGGCTCGTCTTGTTGCCAAAGGGTATACTCAAATATTTGGACTTGATTATAGTGATACTTTCTCTCTCATGATAAAATAACATATGTCTGATATTGGCCCCTATATCAATTGACAGTAAGAATACTCTTCTCCATGGTGAGCTTGAAGAGGAAGTTTATATAAAGCAACCATGTGGTTTTGCTGCTCCGGGGAGGGGAGGGGGGAGTCTAGCCTTGTGTGTCAGTTGCGCCGGTCACTTTATGGTTTGAAAAAGCCTTCTTGAGCCTGGTTTGGAAAGTTTAGGACAATAATTCAGGAGTTTGACATGTCTCAAAGTGAAAGCTGATCACTCATCGACATTCTTCTCCAAATCCATGTATCTATTTGGTGGTTTTTATTGATGGTATTGTTATTACTGACAATGATCAAGATGGTATCATAAGTTTAAAACTCTTTCAACATTTCCAGACTAAAGACCTCGATAGATTGAAGTATTTTCTTGGTATTGAGGTTGTGCTGTTCAGATCAAGAATTGCTATTTTTCAATGCAAGTATGCCTTAGACATTATTGAGGAGACATGAATGGTGGGATATAGACCCATTGGCATTCCTACAGTTTCAAATGGTAAACTCTTGCTAGCATAGGGGGAGACACTCAGTGATCCTGAAGATATAGGTGTCTGGTTGGTAAGTTGGATTATCACATAGTGATCAGACCTGGCGTTTCTTTTCCTAGGAGTGTTGTAAGTTAGTTTATGGATTATTCCTGTGATAGTCATTGTGATGCAATTGTTCGCATTCTGCAATATATAAAGTTATTTTCAGGTAAAAGATTATCTTTAAAAATCAAGGTCATGAGCTGATCGTTAGATACAAATACATTGATTTGGTAGGATCACCTTGTGATAGACATTCTACATTAGAATATTTTGTTTTAGTAGGAGGTAATTTGGTATCCTGGAAGAGTAAGAAATAGAGTGTGGTTGCTCGATATTAGTGCAAAAGCAGAATATCGAGCAACTGTAGCAACTTGTGAGCTAGTTTGGATAAATTGTTGCTGAGAGAGGTAAAGTTTGGAGAAATCAGTTAAATAGAACTTGTGTGTGATAACTAAGTGGCATTTCATATCACATCAAGTCGGTATTTCATGAGAGGACTAAGCACATTGAGATTGACTGTCACTTTGTCAAAGAAAAAATATACTCTCCAGAGATATTGTTACAAAATTTTGTGAAATTGAGTTATCAACTTGCAGCTATTTTCACCCAGTCCTTTTGAGCCTCGTATTAATTACATATGTAGCAATTTCTGTACATATGGTTTTGTATGCACTAGCTTTGAGGGAGAGTGTTAGAATAGAAATAGGAGTATGATTTATATATAGTATCTTACTTGGAGAAGGATTGTCATGTAGTGTCCATAAATAGAGCCCAGTTTAAATTATGTAGATACACAATTCAATGATATTTTTTCTCTATACTTCTCACATACATCATACTTAATACAGGGTTCTAAAGCTACTGGGGCATTTATATTGACAGCAAGTCACAACCCAGGTGGCCCTCATGAGGTATTGCCAACAATATTTTCTTATTTTTTGATGCTTTGTTTCTGCATCTCTCCAACATTATGTGATAACCTATTATTGAATTGGGAAGTTTTAATTTCTATTCTAGGATGTTGTTATGGTCTTTTTATCAGCTCATGTTTGATTCACAGTTGAAAAGTAGGATTTTTCTTTTCTCTTTACGGCTTTTCCCTTGCTCTGTTATAGTTTAATTGTATTCTCTGAGACCTGAAAATCATGCTACGTGCTAAGTGTCGTTCCCTTAGCTTGTAGAATTGTAAAATTAGTATGCTTCCATTTTCTTTTCATAGAGAACTGGTTTTGCTCATTGCTTGTTTGGCCTAAATATACATCTTCCTTTTAAAGATGAAAAACACAAATTTCTCGGTTATCAAAAAAAAAAAAAAAAAGATGAAAAACACAACTTACACATTCTGTTTTCTATTCTCTAGGGAGTTCGTATGCACTTTCTATTTTTTGTGAGGGCGGGGAGGGGACATGATGAAATGTGCCTTTGTTGCAGCTGATTAAGAACCTATAAATATATACACACAACAGACATCTATGTACATGCCCTTTAAACATGTTCTTATTATTTGGAGGGAAAATGTTGCAGGGAAGAATACATTATGGTTGATGAAATGATTGTAGGTCTCCTTTCAGATTATTTAGTAGGCGTTTGGCCATAGCCAAATATTTATCCCTTTTTGTTTGGGAATTTATGGAATTGGAGTTGTGTTTGGTTATACTTTTTGCAAAGAACACTTGGAATAATGTTCTTGGATGTACTTAAATACAACTTCAAAAGTGAAAAATGAGTTGGAGAACAGGTTACAAGCTCACTAATATTTTGGTCATAAAAAATCAGGTTTAAGCTGTTTTCCAGATTTGAAATACAACTTTAAGTTGGATTGGAATTTTCATGGCCAAACAATAATTTTCAAATAAAGTGAAAATTACTCCAGAGAAAACTGAACAATTTTTATGACCAAACTTGTTCTAGTATACCTATTAGAGCGTCCGGAATGCCTTTGAAATAACTAGTAGCCTCGAAAGGTGTTTTATTTGGAGGACAACACCTTCGGTGGGAAAATGGTTAATGAAAATAAAATAAATGTGGGATATCCTATCAGTTATTTTTTAGAATTCTTATTAAATTGTTTAGACTATCTTGTTTTGAATACCTGTTAAGAGTGTTTATAATACCCAGGTGATAAATTTTGTCTGCTTTTCCTGAAGACTACAGTTTCTCATATGTATTCACCTGTAGGATTTTGGAATTAAGTACAACATGGAAAATGGTGGACCTGCTCCGGAAGGTATAACAAACAAGATCTATGAGAACACCACAACAATAAAGGAGTACTTGATTGCCGAGGGCCTGCCTGATGTAAGATGCACTGCTTCCCTAGTACATTTTCCTGAGTCTTAATTTTATTGATGAAGTAACATTTTGATATGGCCTAACTTGAATGTAGGTGGACATATCTACAACAGGTGTCTCAAGCTTTGAGGGTCCAAAGGGGAAATTTGACGTTGACGTTTTTGATTCAACTAGTGATTATCTGAAATTGTTGAAGTATGAATGCTTCTCTTATGTGCAAAAACAAATGTCTTTCTGCTTTCAGTCGAGTATTGCTTGTACATGTAAATGTGTCCTTTGATATCTAAAGGTCAATCAACAATTTGTTGCAAAGGCACTATACAGCTATTATTGAAAGTTGTGTGTCATTCCCTTCCAATTTTTAAGGCCATGTGATATGTCTTGGGCTTGTTTTTGACTGAACATTTATAAGGGATATTGCTTCATGCATATGTCTTTTGACATTGTTTTAAAGCTTATTTTCATCTTTATTACCTTTCGTATTGTTCTTTTTATCGGTACTTCAATTTAGTTATTCATTTTGAAGTAAATTTTCTTTTCTGACTCAATATTTAACATTGCATATCTGTTTCCAGGTCAATATTTGACTTCCCAGCTATCCAGAAGTTGCTCTCTTCTCCAAAATTTAGTTTCTGGTATGCACGTTGGAAACCTTTTGATGTACATTCTCCAGTCAATTCCTTTTTTTGCTAAGAGTGTCAGCTAGTTTCTCACATCTATGCCTATTGTAGCTATGATGCACTTCATGGTGTTGCTGGCGTACATGCAAAGCGTATATTTGTGGAGGAGCTTGGGGCAAATGAAAGCTCTCTAGTTAATTGTGTACCCAAGGTCCTCTGATTTTCCTTCTTCCATTGAGAATTTTCTTGCATAAACTGTTTGGCTTTCTGTTCTTCTAATGCTATATTTTAGGACTCTTTTGTTCTTTCTATGACATGTATGATTAATTTAATAGGAAGACTTTGGTGGAGGGCATCCCGATCCCAATCTGACATATGCAAAGGAGTTAGTTGCACGTATGGGATTGTCTAAAACGCATTCTGAACCCAATCCACCAGAATTTGGGGCAGCTGCTGATGGAGATGGGGACCGTAACATGGTCCTGGGGAAAAGGTAACTTCTTGCTGATTTCTATTTTGAACTACAACTAGTCACTTTCCTGAGTTGCATCTTAAATTTTGTTTTTTCTGTTTATTTTGTAGATTCTTTGTGACTCCTTCTGACTCTGTAGCTATAATTGCTGCCAATGCTGTACAAGCTATTCCTTATTTTTCTGGAGGTTTGAAAGGTGTTGCCAGGTCTGTATCATTTCGAGCTAAGCTGTACATGATTGTTATGCTGTTAATATTTCTATTCAAGAGCAATTCATCTTGTGATGAAATCTGTCAAAATTTAATGTGATGCAATGCTTATCTTTCTACAGGAGTATGCCCACATCTGCTGCTCTTGATATAGTTGCTAAACACGTGAACTTGAAATTTTTTGAGGTACTATAGCTCCATTGACATTTATATGTTATTTACTTTATCTGTTGTTGGTGGAGGGTTGAAGGCATGCTGAATTTTATGTTTTCCATTTCCTTTGCTAAGGTACCCACTGGTTGGAAATTTTTTGGTAACTTGATGGATGCTGGAATGTGTTCAATTTGCGGAGAAGAAAGTTTTGGAACTGGTTGGCTTTCTGGACTTAATTCTTGTATTTAATTTGATACAAGTAGATTGGACATGTAAAGGCATTAAATCTTTTTTAATTATCTCTTCACAGGCTCAGACCACATTCGAGAGAAAGATGGAATATGGGCTGTTTTGGCTTGGTTATCTATCCTTGCCTATAAGAATAAGGACAACCTTGGGGAAGGTAACCTTGTGTCTGTTGAAGATATTGTTCGCCAACACTGGGCAATCTATGGACGTCACTATTACACTCGATATGACTACGAGGTTTTTGCTTGACAGTCATATTTAATGTTAAATGAATATTTTCTGCATCTCCTTAATTCAAATCATGTCAGTCAATTTCTTTTGTTTCTTTTAGAATGTCAGTGCTGATGGTGCTAAGGATCTTATGGCTCATTTGGTGAAGCTGCAATCTTCCATTGATGAAGTTAACAAGTAAGCTATCTATTAGTTTCAACTTTCAAGTTTTCTGTGGAATACCCAATGTTTCTAAAGCATGACTTGATGCAATTTTGCACTCATTTTATATTTCTATTTCTTTATCTTTATACTTTGATGATGTCCATCCTTTGTATGAGAAATTCCAGAAGAAACTAGCTTAAACATGGGGTAGTAGGTCTTCCTTAAATTGTAATTATAACAAAGTGACATTTAGACTGATCCTGTGTACTCAATGACACTTGGAGCATTTATACATAGCATCTAAGAGGTGCAGCTGTACTAGAATGTATTAGTGGGTGCGTTTCCTTTATTTTAATCTTGTTGTTGATTTAAAGTGGCCAACCTTGCTCTCTATAACTGTTTTAACATCACGAACAAATAAGGTAGCCTTGACTTCTATTTGTAGGATTCCATGATCAGTTTACGTTATGACAAGGATAAGAAACTTGTCTCTACAATTGAGCACCATATGAAGAACTGTACCATCAACAATATTGAGAAAAGATAAGGTTTTGTGATCTTCAAGAAACTTCCCATCATGAATAAGGTTGAGTGCCAATCTTGCTCTCTATAACCGTTTTAACATCACGAACCAATAAGGTAGCCTTGACTTCTATTTGTAGGATTCTATGATCAAAGATAAGAAACTTGTCTTCTACAATTGAGCACCATATGAAGAACTGTACCATCACCAATATTGAGAAAAGATAAGGTTTTGTCATCTTCAAGAAATTTCCCATCATGAATAAGTTACAAGGAGTTAGTCTAACTTATTCATGATGGGAAGTTTCTTGAAGATCACAAAACCTTATCTTTTCTCAATATTGGTGATGGTAGAGTTCTTCATATGGTGCTCAATCGTAGAGACAAGTTTCTTATCTTTGTCATAACGCAAACTGATCATGGTGTCCTACAAATAGAAATCAAGGCTGCCTTATTGGTTCGTAATGTTAAAATGGTTATAGAGAGGAAGGTTGGCCACTCAACCTTATTCATGATGGAAAGTTTCTTGAAGATCACAAAACCTTAGCTTTTCTCAATATTGGTGATGGTATAGTTCTTCATATGGTGCTCAATCGTAGAGACAAGTTTCTTATCTTTGTCATAACGCTAACTGATCAACATAGACCTGATGTGTCATTTGGGAGACGTTTTTCGTCCCCTACCAGCATATTATATCTATGACTCCATCCCTCAAACTGAAAGCCTTTCGTAGTACGAGTTTCAGGAGAATATTCTATACCAAATTGTCATCTTCTGCGTGCCCTCCACTTTTATCAAGTGTTCTAACTGTCAGGATGAGCTTAGAGCCATGACCTTCTAGTCATAGCTTAGTTTGACGGTTGCAGTACCGTTAACAGGAAGGTGGTGGAATATAACAAATTTGTGTATCTTTTTTTTAGATCTAGTGCTATTATTTAATAAAGAACTACTGTGTCATTTGGGAGACGAGGTTTGTCCCATAACCCCATTGATCAATCTATGACTCCTACCTAGAAACTGAAATCCTTCTGTAGTAGGAAGTAAAGGGAATTTTTATACCAAAAAGTGATTTTTTATAACCAAGAAATCCCAGAGAGCCAGCAGCGCATAGTTCAAAATTCGGTGGATAATGGGTCCACCCCTCTACCCTTTATTCTAAATCATAGTCTTCTGCATGCCTTCCCTAATTTCATCAAGTGTTCTAATTGGCAGGATGATTTTGGAGCCCTAAAGCCTTTAATACCTAGCTTAGTTTGACCACTGCAGCACCTTTAGCTTTTGAATCACTTGGTTCATGTTTGTGAACATCAAGTCAAATCTTTGACTATCTTTAGGGGTCGTTTGGTATAATGTATAAGGAAAATAATGAGGTATATAATTTGGTATAACTTAATCCAATATTTGGTCATGATTTGAATTATGTACAACTTAATACACCAATGGTGTATTATTTTACACCACCAACATCATGGAATAACTAATCCTTGTATAATTTATATATGGATAAAATAGCAAAAGGACAAAACTATCTTGATATTTTTCCCTGAAGTCAATGAAGGTCAAGCATTCAAGGGTATAATTGCAAACTCATTACTTTTTAGCTTAGAAAGTAAATAAATATTTTAAATGATATCTTGTAATCCAATTTTAGTGCAATGAACTAAACACCCAACGAGAAATAATCTTTGTATTTCTAATCCCTGTATAACTACGAATTCTTACTAACTAATCCCTGCATTATAATCCTTGTATAAGTTGTCTTCAAACCAAACACCCCTTAGTACATTTGTATTATTGTTATCATCATAAACATAATCTGCTTCTCATATCAACTAATGGGAGTTCATGAAAAAGGGTTGTTTTTACTCCATGATATGCATGCCATGAATAGGAGAAATCAGAAATCTATTACATGTGGGCACCGATTGCATTTTTGGTCTTTTATTTAAGCCCCGCACTTCCCTTCTCCCCTATAAAAAAGAATCGTTGCAGATCTTGTTTTTTTTTTCTAAGGGGTGGTTTTGCAAATAAACAAATGGAAACATTTGTCGAGATGACTCACAATCTCCTCCGCCAAAAGAAATGAAATGTGATGAGTCAAATCAATAAGCTTTCTAGTGATTTTGCGTGCAGCCAAACCAAATTCAACCTTTCAAGGGGCCATCTTTCCCTATGTGGTAGATTCATCCTATTCAAATTTAGCTGTACCAATGAACCAATAATAGGTTAATCTCTAATTAAGTTTCCATGTCTGTTAAGTTCTGCTATGGTTGTTCCTCCGCTATAGTGGTCTCTGCATAATGGTAACTTAAGGTGTCTGGTTTCTTTGACTGCTTCATTGAGATCCTTTTTAGATATCGGCAGCTTGCCAGCTTGGCACGCTTTTGGTAGTTTTCCATTTTCCTTAATATAGTCCCACTGCGGGTATGTAAGAGCTCGGTGTTCTCCATATTTAATATCTTAAATAATAGTAGCTTGATCATTTTTCTTGTTTTCCAAGTTCATAAATTTTATACCAGATTTTCATGCTAGATACATGCAAAGTTCTATTCTTTTTCCGACTCACATTGCAGTATCACATTACTCTAATACTACTTATCAAAAAGAGAAAATGGATGTCTGCGTTGGATGTTCTTATCGCTAGAAGTTTAACCTGTTGTACACTGAAACCTAGAATTACAAAGCACATATATTTGCTTGTCCAATCTATTCAAGATTGTGATAGTTTCAAGTGTTCCCAAAGATCAAGAGATGTGACTAAAACAATAGGTCTCCTTTTTATTTATAATTAGAAGAGTATTAGAAATCAACTTCAAAATTTGATTTTCCTCATCAGATACAACACTGTTTGAAGTTGAAAACATTGGCATGCTCCCTTTTTTTTGTTTTTATCCAAAAATACGTTTAGTGTTTACTGTATTATCAGTCAGATTACTTGCCAATGCCAGTCAATTTATGTTTTCTTGGACCTTTTTTTTGTGAATTTTGAAGGTAGCAATGGTTATTGTAATATTTCCTGTTGTCATGTAGATATTTGTTATTGAGCAGAAAAAATTAATACCATTGATGTGTCTTTTCAATGTGTAATACTTGATCTTGAGATAAATTCCTATACAGGTTAATAAAGGGAATCCGTTCAGATGTTTCAAATGTCGTGCATGCTGATGAATTTGAGTACAAGGATCCAGTTGATGGTTCGGTCTCAAAACATCAGGGTATAAGATATCTATTTGAAGATGGATCACGATTGGTAAGGAATCTCTCCTGCTCTTGTATTACTCAAATTATGGGAATTAGAGGCAGTTTTGCATAGGAAATGAAAAATATACAGAATATCCCCAGCTCTAGTTTTACTCAAAATATGAGAATTAGAGGCTGTTTTGGATAGGAATGAGAAATATACAGATAACTGGGGATACAAATTCTGTTCTGGTTTGATTTCTCTTTTATCAACAGAATTAGGGAAAAGGCATAAATAACCCCAAACTGTGATTGAAATTTAAGAGACACACCTTATCTTTTCGGGAATCCTGTTAACCCCCAAACTATTTAAAAATAGAAACCTTAGGTGCTCAGGTGGCAAGGAGAGTATTTTACTCTCTTTGAGAAAGTGAGAAGCATAAACTATTTTTTATTTTTTATTTTAATATGATTTTATATTAAATATATTTATTACTCCTTTTTATTCTTTTCTTCTCTTCTGTTACCTTTGAGCTTCCGGATCAGAGAAAGAAGACAGCAGTAAAAAGGCCATATTTGAAATTGCATTAGTAATTTGGTTATTGGAAAAATGGATAAAATCAAAATTGTGCAGTAAAATGTGACTATTTCAGAAAAATCTGGAAATCAATTTTATCTTCAACCTCACATTAGAATTATCAACCAAATCCATCTTAAATCTTCGTGAAATCAACCTACATATTTGATATGAATTCTTTGAGATGTTGCAGATCTTTTGAGATATCACCCACTCTAAACAGAGTTTGTTTGCAGTAACCTGAAATTCAAACTTGAAGCTTCATTAATTGCTGCTTTTCTTTGAACTGAATCCATCTTAAATCTTCTGAAATCAACTCAAATTTTTTATATGAATTCCTTAAGATATTCCGGATCTTTTGAGATATTACCAGTTGAAATGGAGTTTGCTTGTGGTAGCCCGAAATTCAAACTTGAAGCTTCAAGCCTGTAGTTGTGTTTTTCTCCAAAGAATTAACTAACAAATAAAAGTGGAGTAAATGGAAAAGCTTTTATGGGAAGTGTTGTTGGGTGCATATGGTGTAACTTTTGGTACTGTGGTAGGTGTTCCGTCTCTCTGGAACTGGGTCAGAGGGTGCTACAATCCGTCTCTACATTGAGCAGTACGAGAAGGATTCATCCAAGATTGGGAGAGATTCTCAGGAAGCACTTGCACCCCTGGTAATTTACGTTGGAGCAAAGATGGTGTTTGTGGTCCATTTTTTCTTTTTGTTTCTTAGTGTTTTTGCTAAACAAATTTATCTTTTATTACAGGTGGAGGTTGCTATTAAACTATCGAAAATGCAGGAATACACTAGTCGTTCTGCCCCAACTGTTATTACATAAACATATTCTGTATGGTTTACTTTCTAGAACTAAACAATTGAATAAGTGTACTGTCCTTGCTGGCAGAGATGATGATATCAAGTTTTCAATTCTGCAGTCTTTTGTCTGGAGTTGAAGTGTTTTTGTTAGAATATATAAATGTTATGCGCCAATTTCTTCTTCCTTTACCTTTCATCTTGAATGACTTGTGTTGACATAAATTTCTTGTCCAGAAATTAAAATGTTAGCAACAATTCTAGTAATTGATTTTAATCTTTGAATGTTACGATCATTACCATTCTTCTTTCAAATATAAAGAAATATTCGAGTATATAGAAATATGCATAATCTGATCTATGAGTTCTTTCTTGTTTCTTGTCCCTTTTTCTAAATTATGAGACTCCTATTTATAGTTGTAGGATGACACGATAATATTTGATTGGTGAGAATATGCCACTTGTACGCATGATAATTTTCATTGACTTTTGATTTAATTAGGTTTTGGCTAGGCAAAATGGGCTTATTATTTGTTGCCTAAATCAATGGACTAATCTCATGATATTAGACTATAATTAAATTTATATTTATTGAAATATACAATTAATTTAATTATAACAATTCAAAATATCTATTTGAACTAATATATTTTGAATTTATTATAATTCTAATTCCTTGTGGATTTAAATTCAGTAAAAAATTGCTGTATAAATATTTATTACTCCCTTTGTTCAATTTGACTTGTTATTGTATGACCTAGCACACCCATTAAGAAAACAATTGCTGATATAAGTATTTTACCAAACGATTCTTATTAAATGATGTTTGGTATTAGGTCTTGGAAAATAATTTGGAGAATAAGTATTTAATATTAAGGGTAAAATATGGTAAAAAATAATTGTCTTTTCTTAATATGTCAAAAGTGACGAGTAAAAACAAAAATCTATTTTAGAAATAAGTGACAAGTAAAAGTGAACGGAGGGAGTATTATTATTTATTTATTTATTTTGCATTATAGTAATTATTTCCAAAAATTTACCTTTATCAAGAAATGCACAATAATGTGCTCCATACATCTAGGAATGCTAATGGGCGGTGCGGATATGGGGCACGGTGAATTGAAGAAAAAACCTAAGCTTTGAAGCTGGTGCGGGATAGGGACGAGGCTCTCGATAAAAGTAGAAGTAGAAGTAGAATTCTTGAGTCTCTACTTTCATTTTCATTGCAAAATTCTCCTTTTTCTTCTCATGCACTGACCAACATCTTATTTTGCTTGTGGAATTGTGGTCATCAAAAATCAATAATGAAAAAAATATGTGAATTGACAAATATTACTAATGTATTATTTAATAGAATTATAGTTTCATATAATTATGAATCACAACTATAGTTTAATGAAATTTTTTATTAAATTCGGGATTCACTAAATTAATTTGTATCAAGAATGAAAAGATATTCTTGCATGATTTGTATACCTTTTATACAAAACACAATTTATCTCTCCTCTCTGCTCATTGATTTCTCTTTCAAAATCTCTCAACCATATCAAATTTGAATTTTGAACGCTCTCTTTCTCCCTCCTAATCGTGACATCTCAATTTCAAATAACCACCTAAACGTGTTTCAACCATTTTTTTAATTGATTTTCGTTTGTATGTGAAGAATCTCAGGTATTTGTATAAACCGTTTTTTTATATATTAATTTGTATATACTTTTGTATTTGTATACACATTACTGATTTTGTTATTATATTGTACACATCTATGCGTAGTTGTGTATATACAAACTTCCATTGCTGGTGTTTGGTTCTATATAGTTTTTTGAGTTTTGGTTGGATATTTTTTCTTGTATATTATCACCCACAATACCTTATACAAATCAATTGCATAATTTAAAGGAATTTTTACTTAAATAATATATTTTATTTGATTATTTACCCATTTTCATGTTACTTTATATTTATTATCATTTATGACATAACTGAAGCTTTAATAACCATTTGATATTTGATACTATCAGAGTATATATATACTCTGGTGGTATCAAGGAAAAAAGTCACTTGAGTGAAAACACTACTAAGTTACTCCTTGATACCATCAGCGTATATATATATACTCTATTGATATCAAAGTGTGATTCAGTGAAAATACTATTCAATTATGCCTTACTACCATTAGGTTATATATATATAACTTAGCAGTATCAAGTGTGTGTATATATATATATACTAGTTTTTTGACACGTGCATTGCACGTGATTACCAATTTCAAAAATATATGTTATAGTAAATAGTATGGCTTATTTAAGCGAAGATTTGAATAATCTTAGCAAAAAATAATATTGCAGATTTTTTTGCGAATGTTCAACGTGGATCGTCATATATATATCTTATTCACGCAAACCTATGAAGATGGTCAATGAAAATTTTTATTAGTTAAATGCAATAATGTATATATTTATTTCAATTTGATGAGGTTCAATCATGTAATTAGTCTTATCTCACTAATATTATCTTATAGATAATATTTGCTTTGTATTTTTCTTGTCATCTAACCAGATGTGCTTTACATGTGTTTTTCACGTTAAATTTTTTAGATGTCATATGAACATAAAAAAACTCTGAACATTTTAAAATAATATATTTTGAAGTTAGAAGATCTTGTTGACTTGATAATACATTTGTGACATATATAATACTTTAATTTAAATACAAATACCTACCCAAATATAAATATATATTTGCATTAATGAAAATATTTATCTCATAAAATTAATTGTTAAATGAATAATAAAAATTAAACTAATACAAACTTCAACTGACGTTATTACAAGTCATATGAACTTTTCTTCATCTAAAATACTGAAATATTAAGAAATATATAAATAAGTAAAATAAAAAACAATGTTTATATAATAATAACTATTTTGAAGCAAATTTCATGAGAGTCTAAATCACATAAGTAACATTGATAAATAAAGTCATTCTTTTGTCTTGAGCATTAAACCAAATCATGACAATTCTCTAAATTTTGGAAAAGATATTCAGAAGCATATATTTATATCACAAGAGAAATTGTTAACAAAAACAAATGAATTTAGACTACATCATATTAACTTCATACATTGAAACATTATATACTAATGTATATATTAAGCAAAAAAATAATTATTATATCATCAAAATTATTTTCCTCAAGTACTGGAGGTTATGGAATATACCCTCTTAGGATAGAACGACTTACTTCATCAGAATAGTGGTACCTCATATTCCGCTAAACTTCGAACTCACTCAATGATAATAAATCACACAAAAACATTTAAAATGCAAGAAGAAGAAGAGTAGAAGATTAAAAAAATTGTGTTTGAAAAATGAAAGGAAGTCCTTCTATTTATAGTCAACAAAGGGTAGTACGAACAAATATCTTTTTGTGTCTTATCTGAAAAGTCATGACCTTTTCGAGAAGTCACAACCATTTGGAAAAGTCACAACTTATTGAAAAAGTCACAACTCTTTGGAAAAGTCACAACTCTTTGGAAAAGTCACAACCCTTAGAAAAAAGTCACAACTCATCGAAAAAGTCACAACGTAAGTTAGAGATATTATAGTAATTTAACATTCAAGTTAGGAGTTCATGTTTTTAAGGCAATATATATATATATATATATATATACACACACACACACATACCCTAATGGTATCATTTTTACCTAAATTTATACTTGATACCACCAGCATATATATACTCTGGCGGTACCAATGAAGAAAAAGTCACTTCAGTGAAAAACGACTAAATTACTTCTTGATATTATTAGAGTATATTTATATACTCTGGTGGTATCAAAGAGTGATCCAATGAAAAAACTACTAATTTACTCTTTGATGCCATTAGGATATATATAAAATCACTACTAATTTACTCCTTGATACCATTAGGGTATATATATATATACTATGGTGATATTAAAGAATAATTCAGGGAAAGAAGTACTAATTTACTCCTTCATACCATTAGGATATATATATATATATATGTGTGTGTGTGTATACCCTAATGGTATCAAGTATTGAATTCAAAATGCATTATAATTATTGTTTATTTTTCCTTCTTATTAAACGACATTAAAAGGACATTATACCTGAATTTCAAATATTAAAAAAATATTCAAATTAGTTTATGTGTTATTATATAAACCATAGTTGTAATACAATTTGAATTCAATATTATACATTGTTATAAATTTGATTGTTGTTATTCCAACAAATAAAATACATTTTAACAACATGAAATTAATTTAAATTGTACAAAAATATTTGAAATTCACACATAATACTTATAATACATTTTTATTAATTTTTTTTTAGTTATATATTCAGCACATGCATATAATATGTATTAGATATTGAATTCAAAATGTATTATAATTTTTTTTAAAAAATCTTTTTTCTCTTATTAACAATGTTAAAATGTATTAGTATTGTATTAAAAATATATGAATTATATATTTACCACGTGCATTGAATAAGTATCTATAATATGTATAATGTATTGAAAATGTATTACAAGTATAATTTTTATTTATTTATTTTATTAATGACGTCAAAAAAGAGTCTTCATATTTTAATATCTTCAAAATAAATAAATTTTAGTCTTCACCAAACAATCTTAAATATTAACATATAAGTTTCAATTTTAAAAAAATTATTTATCATAATACCAATTCAAAACCAAGTCTTAAACAAAAATAATCTATTATTTTGTTTAAAAAACGAGGGTAAAAGAGAAAGAGGGGGAGACAAAAGAAAAAGAAAAGAGAAGAAAGGAGGAAAAGAGAAAGACGGACATAAATTACTTCAATAAAAAAACGCAAAAAATGGACAATTCATGGAAGAGAGAGAGTATAAAGAGAAGATTGTTTTGCTACTTCAGGTAATAAAACTAGTGCTATTTTCAGTAATAGTATGTATTGTATCATAATTTGTAATTAATGTAATATATTATATTATTTATTGGAAATGACCTAATTTCAATACTTTTATACAATTACTTATTTATCTATATTAATAGTTTTTATACAATACAAATAATTGTATATAATATGTTATTTGTGTTAATCCAATTGTATAATTTATAAGAAAAACAATGAAATATACAAACAAAAATTAGTATAACAAATGAAACTATAGATACGAAACGTAATTAGTCAAACTGTAGCTAAGAAGACTCATGAAGTTTCATCTCTTAGCTATTTATGAATTTTTCTCATCAATAAGTATATTATGAAAGGAAAGACGGGAGAATCAATTAAGGGTGACAAAAATATTTTAAAATATTAAAAGAGTGACTCAAGTTTCAAGAATTGAGTGTAGGTGACAAGTTTATAATTAGGATTTAATGTCATTTGACCATTTTAAAATAAGTCCTCAAGTTTTTTTATCTACACTTTCAACCTTCCAAATAAAACCCTATTTTTTCTAATTATGGAAGAAGAATCTGCCTCTCTTTCTTCCTTGGATTACCCGCACTTTTCTTCTTCTTCCTCCTCTCTCTCGGCTCCATTTTCTTTTGCATTCTTCATCCTCTCCTCCTCCTCCTCTTTGAGAAAAAAATATTATTTTTTCTCAATTTATGGACTAACTCTTGTTTGTGTAGCTTGGGAATTTACTTGAGAGGTGATTTTTAATCATTTTGGTAAGTGAATTCATTTAATTTTTGTGTGCATTGTTCATTTGAGCTATTTCTCCAGTTTTAGTTATTTCTATCATTTTAGCAACCGCTGGTGTTGTTTCAGCAATGTTGCAGCAGGTACTGAAATAGATCAAATAGTTGCTGAAAATTATGCAATAATAACTTAGATATTTTTTAACAACTGCTTCATCAATTGCAACAACTGTTGAAGAATATACAACTGTTGACTATGTTTCAATAGTTGCTGCATTTATTTCAGTAGTTGGTGCAACATATTCAACTTTTGAAATATATGCAGTAGTTGTTGAATAATCTATAGCAACTATTGCACATGTTGCTTCAACTAATGAAACAACTCTTGCATTATAATTTTAAATAATGGCTAATTTTGATTTTTAAATCATATTATCTCAAGGTACCTTCAATATCATTAATGGGGGACAAAATAACATTTGGGGTTGATTGTCATGGTGATTGGATTGAGTTTGACAATCATTTTATTTGGCGTTGAAAGGGTAAATAATTGGTCGAGACAATAGCATGACTGTGCATCGAGATGTCGCATATGATGATTTTTCGAACAAAATCATTACCAAATGTGAATTAGATTGTGAGTTGTCAGATATTGTCATCACTTACATGTACAATTGTGATGAAAAGAAGAGGGTTGCTCCTTTTTGGATTAAAAATTAAGCTAGTTCTAAACATCTTACGAGCCATAATCCACACGCTACAACAAAAGTCACTGGTGCATACTTCAAAGATAAATTTTCCGAGGATAAAGGCCCATCTATAAAAGATATGAAGACTTCAATCCGTGTGGAATTGGGCTACAAAGTCAGTTATTGAAAAATATGAAAGGGAAGCGAGATTACGAAGTCTTTAATAAGGGGAACATATGAGCATGGATATGCAGTCCTTGATGCATATCTTTATATGCTTAGCATAGTAAATTCGGGAATTAGAAAAATATTGAATCTTGATGAAAATGGTAAGTTTAAGTATTTTCTTGTGGCTATACGGGCTTGAATTCTTGGTTTTAGACATATGAGAAAAGGCATAGCTGTCGATGGAATATTTCTAAAGAAAAAGTATGGTAGAGAGTTATTATTTGTTGTTGCACAAGATAGAAAAACATATTTTTTCAGTAGATTTTTGTGTTGTCAATTATAAGTGTCCCACCTCACAATGATACTTTTTTGAGCAAATGGAAAGTTTTGTAGATGATACCCCTGAATTGTACATTATTTCTGATAAAAAATGCATGTTTTCAATTGTCTACCCTTCAACTCATTATGGATGTTACATGTGGCACCTCAGAAAAAAAAATCAAAAATAATTTTCACAATGAAAAAATCATCTACCAATTTTAAAAAGGAACACAAGCATATAACGCAGATAAGTTTAATGATCACTTTCATCAAATCAGAGATATGATTTCTGGGGCAGCCGCACATTTTGAAGATATTGGATTTCACAAATGGAGGAGGACATTCTTTTCGGAAAATAGGTATACTTTATTGTTATTATTTTTATATATCTGTAGAGCTTGACATTGTCACCCCCCGAGCCTACACCCGGCACGTAAATGGCACTCGAGAATCATTGCTGGTTCCCAAATGAACCCTTGGCTTGGCTCATTACTTAGCGGAAAACTTACTCAAACAAAATAGAAACTCCAAATGCATAAATAACTTTAAAAACTCAACTCCAATAATTGTGTGAAAATAATTTAACAAGTATTAGTTAAATGTCTCATGACCTCAAAATATTACAACAACAAAGGAAATAATGATAGACTCCTTGACCTTTAAACTATCTATGAAGCCTCTACTATTACAGAAAGATTATCGGGACAAGACCCACGATATCCTAACAAATTGAAAAGTATAAGTGGAACCCTCTGGAAGAAAGGAGGCTCACCAAAGCTACCTGGAACTGCAAGTGGTATCAACAGAGTGTCTGTTGATGACCCTGAATACCTTTATCTGCATCATGAAAGATGCAGGCCAAATGGAGTCAGGACATTAAATGTACGAGCATGTAAGGGGAACTCTAAAGCATAAACATAAGCTTCAAGTGATAAAAAGGAACATACTTACCTCGTCTAATCTCACTCAACTCGACTCAACTCGACTCAACTCAAGGATACTCGACTCAAAGATACTCAACTCAACTCAAGGATATTCAACTCAAGAATTCTCAACTCAACTCAACTCAAGGATAAAGCAACAATAAAAGATGCAATATATGGTAAACTTTTAAAACAGTAGATAATAACTCCATTGCATGTAAAAATACAATAATAACTCAATTGTATGTAAAATTTCAATAGTAATTCAATTGTATGTAAAAATACAATAATAACTCTTATTTGAGTGATTCTCTAATCGACAACCATTATTATGAGCTACGTGATGATATAACTTCTCACCCACGCTGCCAGAACTGTCCTATACCTTGCCGGAGTATAGAACATCCTCAACTAAGTGGATTCACTAAGCTATGCTTAAAAGCAATATGGAATCATCTAAAAAGTATGACCCTTTACCATACTGGCATACATGGTTTATGAGGATTTTGAGTTGTCTGAATTCATTCCCATATCAGTGCTCAATACTACTCCCAATAATATATAACTCATGCTCTAATGTCTAAAAACATTACTCTTCCTTATTTTGAGATAATTACTCAAAAAAATCCTCTTAAAAGAGGTGAGACTCAATACTCCTCATAACTCACGCAGAAATCAATGTTTCTCTCGTTTTAAATGTAAAAGTGTTACATGATTGGCACTACATAGTTCCCTTATAATCATTTTGAAATATAAAACTCAGTTCTCCTCATCTTCATACTCATTTACTCAAGTCTTAAAATAAATTATAATTAATTTTAAAAGAGTTCTCAAAATAGGGTTCATGCCGAATTATGGACGTGAACGACTCAATTCAAGGGTTTCAATAACATATATAGAACTCAATACCCGGAACTTAATAATTCCAGAACTCAAGGACTCAATGACACTACTCATCTCAAGAATGCTCGACTCATTGGGTTCATGCGAAATTATGTGTACGAACGACTCAACTTAAGGGTCTAAATGACAATATAGAACTCATGTGTACAATTCTTCTCATTCTTATACTTACTTTCTCAAAACATAGCTCAAAGCTATAATTGATTTCAAAGGAATTCACAATTGACTCAAAAGAACTTCTTGGCCTTTCTTATTAACTCTACCTTTAATTTGGAATATGAATTCAAGAGTTATGATTTGGATATAGTATCTCTCAATGATTAAAGAAGGCTTAGATAATTAGGAGTAAGAAGAGAGCGAATATACAATTTGAGGAGGTACTGGCGTGACGCAGAGATAACATTCTATTTTTGATCGCGAAATAAATTTTGAGACAGAGGACTCCGTATCCTCTCCGGGACGCTGAGAGGGGGTGATTATCTGGAGGCTGCAATTTAAAGTGCCTCCATGATACGGACTTGGGCAAATACTTTTGCCTAATCTTTTCTTCGTCTCCAAACTCGATTCAATTCATACCCTATGCAATTCTATGGTCCCAATTCACGAATTTTCATAAACCCAGAACGTTTTCAATGAAAATCACACAAAACTCATCAAGAATAACACTCATTCGCAAAACCCTCACCTCAAGAAGTCAACAAGACTCCATTAATCAAGAGTGAAGCTAAACGTCAAGAATTCATCAAAATATCAATCAATCAACTTCAAAACGAATTCATGGGTGAAATTTTACACGATTGGCATGAGGGCAAACAAACCCAACACTATAAAAGCTTACATACCTGGAAGAACATTGTTCTTGAAGAAACTTGAAGGAGAATCTTGGAAGATGAACCCTAGCTTTAGCGTTTCTTGAAGTTTCTTGAGCGTAGAAATTTTTAAAGTGAATGAGAGGGTTTGATTATGAAAACTAATTTTTCTAGACATTTTGGGTAATTTAGATGACTTTCCTAAGGGTTTTTAGGACTAAAAATACCCTTAAAAATAAATAAAATGAGCAGGAAGTCGAAATAATTTTCCAGTGGACAATGAGGTACGTAGTCACTCCGTAAAGCCATCGTGGAGCTGCTGCCAAGTTAGAGCATCTCTAGTAAATCAATCATAACTTTTTACTCCAAACTCAGATTGAGGAAAACTTGGTGGTGTTGGAAAGAGGACTTGAAGACCTTCAATTTGATAGGTCATGGGCCACCTAACTCTTTATGTGCTAAAAGATATGATCGTTTGAATTTGACCTAAAACTTAAGAAAACTTATGGGTGACTTGAATGAATTTCTCTTTAGTTCTTTTTGAAACTAGAGGTGTAATATCTAGTGACCTTAACACCTAAGAAAATTTAAAAAATCACTCGGAAAAATCTCGTTCACAATGAAGAAGGGTTTGAGTCTTGACTTAGAAATTTTTGAGGTGTTACATTATCTCCCCCTTGGGAACATTCATCCTCGAATGATGGCTAGACTGAGAATGGAAAAGGGTTACTCTTACTATTTCTCTGATTTCTTGACTTGCCTACTAACATAGACGAAACTGATTCACCAAGAGTTGGAATGCTTTATAGTACATAAGTCAAGAATGATATTGTTTTGACAAAAGTTGCGATCTATCTAAAGTTCTCTTATCTGAAACACAGAAAGTCTAGGCATGAAGTAAGAATAGGAATACTATGCTTTGGGTAAAATGACTGGTAGCTGTTAAGCTTAGCAACACTTCTCAACTATGCTCTCCTTTCTGATTACTACACTTCATTAGCTGCAACTTCTAACTCCCACTAGAGTATATGACTACTCCTACAATCATCTAACTCAATGCTTTTTGTTCTTGCTATGTTCAAGCCTAATCTCTAATTCACAGGTGATAAACAATAAGATGTTTATGCTAGCCTGAACCACCAGATTCAATTTTTTTTTTATCTCTTTTGGGAAATCTTATCTCGAGAACACTCTTTCTTACCACTACATTCAACCAACCTTAAGCTCTTATTAAGAACCACCTAATGTATCACGAGTTGCCCACATGTTAAGAACACCACATTCAAGTTTAGTACTTTAACCACTCCATAGACTCCTGCTAACCAATTTCCTAGGAATTCCCCATCCTCTGATCATCCCTACCATACCAACTGAAATTTCATGCATTACTATCCGGAACCGACTAATTGCTCTTATTTAACTATTACTCATAGAAAAACTCCACTCTATTCCTCC
The DNA here is from genome assembly GCF_019186545.1 of Solanum stenotomum. Taxonomy (NCBI): domain Eukaryota; kingdom Viridiplantae; phylum Streptophyta; class Magnoliopsida; order Solanales; family Solanaceae; genus Solanum; species Solanum stenotomum. The sequence continues at coordinate 40,626,375 of NC_064283.1, forward strand.
TCCATATTTTAATCTTAGCCGGGATAAGAACATCAATAAGATATTAGAGTGACTGAACTTTGAGGAATACGCAAGATTATGAATAGGTCGATATATCACTAAAACTCATTATGAAGACATCACTATCTAATCCTCAACACTTAGCTTGATTTCTCACCTTATCATCTCCTCCTTAGTTCTAAAGCTGACACTTGAAAACTATAGATCTATTCCAGCATCTCTAAACTAGTCTACATTCCTTCTTTTTACTCTAATACTCGAGAAAAGCTTATCTCATGACTACCGAACTCTCCATAAGCAGGTACTAATACCCCTTTCTAGGGTGATTCATCTAACTCTTTTAGGGAATCTCATCTGACTACATACAATCTCGGGTACACCTTTTAATACTCTTGTTACTGTAATGACTTAGCCGCACTTAATTACTCTCATCAAGATTCAGAATCCCACACTTGTACCACTCACATTCAATATAGCTAACATATTAATTCCTCACATGTTCTTTGTCAAACCTACTAGATCAGATCTTAAGGTAACATCATCACCCTCATGTTTCCATCTTTTTTATCACGACACTCATCTCAAATTCAAGCTTAGTGTCTATTACTTAACACAATTATCAACACAATTTCTCACATGCTATACTAACTTATGAATATTAGATAAAATCAAGAAACACTCGCCCACTAAGATCTCATGACAAGTAGGCAATCTTCATCTCCCCGTCTACCTATTTATTGACTATCCTTACCTTTCATTTCACAATTTAAGTACTATTTACTCACTTACTATACCTTATTTCTTAATTAGTTCTATAATCCTCTGAATTACATGGGGTTCTCCCTTCAGAAATCATAAGCCTAGCTTGGCCTATCACTTCATGAATACTCTGCTCTCTTATTCAACACATCTATTTGGCCTTCGCTAACACAATGTTTCATTGACATAGACTTTTTTCCAATTAAAGTACACTCTAACTCATCCTAACTAGTAACTAGCTCTCTACCTTTTTATCATGAACTATATACAAAATTATTATTCTTTAGTCTACCCATAAAGGAAACTCATCAATTATTACTGACTGGGTACATGATTGTAATAACATAATCTGACCCATCACTATCTCCCTTTCATAGATTACTATACTTCTGCATGATTTTCTCTAACTCTGGGAACTTTTACTACCACTGCTTCTAACGGCATAACTCATACTATCCTCTCTGGTGAAAATGCTACCCAAGCTCTACGACACATTTCCTCATAAGGATCTCAACTGAAACAAGGTTTAGAGAAGAGAGTACATCTCGCTTTCAGCTTAAATGCACGATCATATGAATATGAGTGTATTCTTTCGAATCTCAATAGTTAACTCTCTCACAAGCTCCTCTTAAGTCCCTCTACAGTCTCATGACTTCCTCAAGACTTTTGCTTTGAATAACTTATCCATAAGGATCTTGGGCTTTACTTTTCAACCACCTTTAGTAAGAGGTGTAGTAGAATGGATAAGAGAACACACAAGTCAGAATAAATTCCTTATGACACAATTCTACTGCACGATTTAGTGTATGAAAGAAGGGAAACTTTTCTTAAATGTCTATTGTCCCTCATTTATAGAAGTGGGGCCCTCACAACCATAAATAAGATCCTACTTGACACGGATTCGTAGACACCCTAGGACACTTGAACTTTTTGCTCTGATACCAAGTTTGTCATGCCTCAAGCCTACACCCTAGGCATAACTGACACTCAAGAACCATTGCTGGTTCCTAAGCGAACCCTTGGCCTGGCTCATTACTCAGTGAAAGACTTGCTCAGGTAAAATGGAAACTCCAAATGCATAAATAACTTTAAAAACTCAATTTAAAATCAACTCCAATAATTGTCTGAAAATAATTTAACAAGTATTAGTTAAATGTCCCATGACCTCAAACCATTACAACAACAAAGGAAATAATGATAGACTCCTCGACCATTAATCTATCGGTGAGGCATCTACTATTACAGAAGGATTATTGGGACAAGACCCATCACATCCTAAAAAATTGAAACGTAAAAGTGGAACCCTCCGAAAGCAATGAGGCTCACCAAAGCTAACTGGAACTGCAAGTGGTATCAACGGAGTGTCTGTTGATGACCCTGAATACCTGTATCTACATCATGAAAGATGCATGCCAAATGGTGTCAGTACATTGAATGTACGAGCATGTAAGGGGAACTCTAAAGCATAAACATAAGCTTGAACTGATGAAAAGGAACATACTAACCTCGTCTAATCTCACTCAACTCGACTCAACTCAAGGATACTCGACTCAAAGATACCCAACTCGACTCAAGAATACTCAACTAAAGGATAAAGCAACAGTAAAATATGCAATATATGAAAATCTTTTGAAACAGTAGATAATAACTGATATATCGTGAGTTTACGGTATTTTTAATACATTTCACTGAAGAGTTGTGTGTCTAGAGCCATTTTGTATTGGTATTAATGTGTTTCTATCATGTTTGCAGGAAATGAGTTCGAACGTGGGAGTTAGGAGATAACTGAAGAAATGTTGCAGAAAAAGCCACCTACGGGTGTCACTTACGGACCGTAGGTCCAGTCACGGTTCGTAGGTGAATGGCGTAGATCGATGGGCAAGGCCTGGAGGAAAATTAGGGAATTCTTAACTAAGTGTGGAACCACGGTTATGAGTGAAGGACTGTAGATCGACTTACGGGCCGTCCTGCAGTTCCGTCAAATGACTCAGAGAAGATGATTCCAGTACCTGATTTCAAAAGTCTAAGTATGAAACTACGGAGGAGGATCTACGAACCGTGAATCGAGTCACGGTCCATCCTGCTGATCCGACGACTGTGGCTGAGAGTTGGAGATTTGTGAAGTTGAAATATTGCCTAAGTCCCAAACCACGGAAGGTACCTACGGAACGTAGGTCAGTCCACGGTCCGTAGGCAAATCTCGTCAATTACAACCGCGTCCAGAAACTTTATTTCCTTATTTCGTTTGCTTTTCAGTTTGGACTTGTTTGACTATATATATGGTATGTACACCTCATTTTTGGGGGTTAGACCTTATTACTTTTATTCTAGTTTTTGGCTTTGGAGATTAACTTGCAATTTTTGCAATTCTTGATTTCCTAAGTTCGTTTTGAAGATTTTGACTTTGAAATTCAAGTTGAGATTCTGGGTTTATTCTTCTCATTACGTAAGTTCATGATTTCTTCATCTAAAAAATATGAATTGTGTTCTTACTACTATGGGTAACTAAATCTACAACTAGGGTTGTGGGAACCATGAGTGAATAACGTATGAATAGTAACTAAGTAATTCTTGAATAGTGTTATTGCATGCATTGATAATTCTTTCGTTTAGAAGTCTTTTTAACGAGTGCACGCGTTACGCCTTGTTGCTACTTGCCGGACCAAGGAGGTAGTTAATAAGAAAAGAATTATCAACATAGATTTAGTGTGATACTATCTAATAGTCTAATGTCAATTGGTGCGAGGGTGAAAACTAAGCCATACATTGATGTGATGTCTAATATGAGGTAAAGGTAAGGGTTAGTAAATTATACACACGTAGCCGGACCAAGGTGCGGGGTGAAATTCTCTAGTTGCCGGACCAAGGAATTAGAGATACCTAACTTATCACTTTGCATGTAATACACTAGGAAAGGATTACTATTACTAGGATTACCGCGTTATGAGCTTATGGGGAATACGTACACCCTAGTTTCTCTCTCATCTTGATAACACCTAAAGTTTGAATCTTGTTCACTGATTGTTCATATAATTTCTAGAATTTGTTTCACAAATCCCCCGTTTAATTATTGGTTTCGGAAGTACGTTGTCTAAACAAATATAATTGTGGGTTAAAGTTAAGTCTAAACCATATTCCTTGTGGGATTGACCCCAAACTACAAGTTGGGTTGTTTACTTGATAACGATCACTTATACTTCTTTACGGAGGTGTAATTTGAGCGTATCAAATTTTGGCACTGCTGTCGGGGAATAAGGCTTTTAGATTAAGTTTAACTACATTATTGAACTTTAGTAAAATATTTCCTAATTTTACTTTTTTCTTTTGTTTTTGTTTCTCTCAGGTTCCTACTCTAGTGTACGCCAAGTACACGGAGCCAAGGTGAACCACTTACTCCTTACGTTCCAGAATTGTACAGAAATTTGCGAAGAATGAATAATCAAAGAGTCCCAATCAATCCTATCAGAGGAAACTTAGGTGATGGGGTTGAGTTGTAGCCTCCGAGGGTTGGTGATGAGAATAATGAGGTTCAAGGTGAGAATCTACTGGAGATGCATTGAGGGTACTAGATCCACCAGGACTAAGACTGCGTGATAACTATAGGGTCAACTTTAATGTCGCTGAATCTGAAGGACCTCTTGTTCTACCCCCTCTACCTCCTGGGCATACATTTATGGTGACTAGCAATTTGATGCAGATGCTTACAATGAGGGGTTTGTTCTCTGGTTTGGCATCGGAGGATCCATATGCCCACATAGCCAAGTTGAGGAGTGTTTGCAAAAGTTGTGTGGGTCGACCAGAATTGGACATGGATGTAATTAGATTGAGAGTATTCCCTCTATCATTGACTGGAGATGCTGTTGTGTGGTTTGCTGAGCTTCCTTATAACTCAATCTACACATGGGACTAATTAACTGATGTGTTCCTGGCAAAATACTTTCCAGTATCAAAGAAGCTGAACCACAAAGATAAAACTCAACAACTTCGTAGCACTACGTGGAGAGGCTGTAAGTAGTTCTTGGGACAGGTTCACTGCTTTCATAAGAGGTTTCCCAAATCACCGTGTTGATGATGAATCACTAAAGGAATACTTCTACCGAGGTCAGGATGAAAATAATAAGGCGGTGCTTGATACTATCGCTGGAGGTTCATATGGTCAGTACACTTTTGAGCAGATTGTAGAGAAACTGGAGAAGATTTCCCGAAACTATAAAACTTGGAGCACTAGAAAGCCGCATACGGGGAGAAACACATTTGCAGTTCAAGCTACAACTAATCAATCTACCGATGAGATTCGTGAGGAAATGGCTCAGATGAGGACTGAACTGGGGTTGGTGTTAAAGCATGTGAGCAGAGGTACTGAAAAGGTAAATGTTGTCAATTATTTGACTAGAAATCCGCCATCGGTTGAGGATTGTTACTATGAAAAGGATACTTATGCGGTGAATGATCAGACGGGGGAGGGGGGGGGGGTTTTCGAGACAACGCCCAAGGTTCCAATACGGATAATTGGCGCCAAGGTCAAGGAAACCAAGGTCGGAACTATGGCAACCACAACCGAGAGGGTTAATATGTTCGAGATGGGAACTACAATTGTGACAACAGCTACAACCGAAACAACTATGACAACAGAAATGATCGGGTTGGGCCTTATGCTCCTCCTCAAAATCAAGAATCTGGTAATAGGGAAGCTGGAGGTAATATGTCACGTATTGAGGATATGATGCAGAAGATGATGAAGAGGCTTGATTCGATTGATGAGAATGTGAACGAGATGCGAAATGACTTGTCTAGTATTGGTCAAAAAGTTGATGCCCATGCCGTGTCAATCAAGTATCTTGAGCAACAGATGACTCAGTTGTCTACTACAGTAAACCCACGTCAATCTGGCACACTTCCTAGAAACACCATCCAAAATCCAAAGAATTATGGGCATTGTATGCAGTCACTACTCGAGGGGGTAAGTAGACCATTGATCCACCTATGTCGTCTGGGGTTGAAGTTGAGGCTAGTAGAAATGATGATGTGATTGAGGTAAATGAAAAGCCCGAGAATGCAACAGAAAAGGAAGCGGAGATAACTCAGAAAGTTGTTCCCATGCCTAGACCTCCACCTCCTTTCCCACAAAGGTTAGTGAAGAAGACCAAAGAAGGCAAATACCGCAGGTTTATTAGTATGTTGAAGCAACTTTCCATCAATGTGTTGTTGATAGAAGCTTTGGAGCAAATGCCTGGGTATGCGAAGTTTATGAAGGACTTGGTAACTAAAAAGCGGGCCGTGAGTTTTGAAGATGATGATAAGTTGCAACATTGTAGTGCTATTGCTACAAGGTCCCCTGTGCAGAAGAAGAAGGATCCTGGTGCTTTCACTATTCTTTGTACCATTGGGTTGCTACATTTTGCAAAGGCGTTGTGCGATTTGGGTGCTAGTATTAATCTGATGCCATTGGCTATTTACAAGAAGTTGGGTTTAGATGATCCAAAACCGACTGTGATGCGACTGCTTATGGCCGATAGAACTGTGAAGAAGCCCATTGGTGTGCTCTAAGATGTACTATTGAAAGTGGAGTCTTTTATCTTTCTGGTGGATTTTGTGATACCTGATTGTGATGTTGACTTTGAGGTTCCCATTATGCTTGGGAGACCATTCCTAGCCACTGGGCGCACCTTGGTTGATATGGAGAAAGTGCAAATGAAGTTTCGATTGAACAATGAAGAGGCCACTTTCAATATCTCTAGATCCTTGAAGCAGAGTAGTGAGCTCAAATCGGTATCTATGGTGACACATATTGTAGAGAGTGGTTTTGAGGTGCCTATTGAAGAGAGGTTGGGTGTTGATACACTAGTAGCGGTAATGATGAACTTTGATGGTGATGGTATTGAAGACTATGATGAATTAGTCGCCGCACTTGATAGGTTCGAATTCCATTCAAAACCAAAGAGATTGGAGTTAGACATGAAGAATCGCGACTCTTCACCTGCAAGATCGTCTGTTGATGAGGCTTCGAAATTAGAGCTTAAGGTGCTACAATCACATTTGAGGTATGTATTCTTGGGGAGAGATGGTACTTTACCAGTCATCATTGCGACAAAGTTGAATGTGACATAAGTTGAGGCATTGGTGTCCGTGTTGAAGAGGTTCAAGCGAGCTATTGGGTGGACTATTGCAGACATTACTAGGATTCTTCCTGGTATTTGTTCTCATAAAATTCAACTTATGCCGGATCACAAGCCTAGTATTGAGCACCAGAGAAGACTAAATCCGCCTATGCAAGAGGTAGTTAAGAAGGAAATCATCAGGTGGTTGGATGCTGGAGTTATTTATCCCATTGCATATAGTAGTTGAGTGTGTCCTGTACAGTGTGTGCCAAGAAAGGTGGGATTACTGTGGTGCCTAATGAGAGAAACGAGCTTGTTTCGATGCGTCCTGTGACTGGATGGAGAGTTTGCATGGACTACCAGAAATTAAATGCTTGGATAGAAAAGGACTACTTTCCTATGCCGTACATGGATCAGATGTTGGATTGACTTGCGGGTAAGGGTTTGTATTGTTTCCTTGATGGGTATTCGGGCTACAATCAAATTTCTATAGCTCCAAAAGACCAAGAGAATACCACCTTCACTTGAACTTATGGGACTTTCACCTTCAAACGAATGCCATTTGGGTTGTGAAATGCTCCTGCGACCTTCCAGCATTGTATGATGTCGATATTTTTTGATATGGTAGAGGACACTATTGAGGTATTTATGGATGATTTCTCTGTGGTAGGTGACTCTTTTGATCGTTGTCTGGACCATTTGGCTGAGGTGCTTAAAAGGTGTGAAGAGTGCAATCTTGTGCTTAATTGGGAGAAATGCCATTTCATGGTGAAAGAAGGGATAGTTCTGGGTCATCGAATTTCTGAGAAGGGTATTGAGGTTGATAGAGCGAAAGTTGAGGTAATAGAAAAGCTTCCACCACCTATCTCTATTAAAGGTGTTAGAAGTTTTCTTGGGCATGCAGGTTTCTATAGGACGTTCATCAAGGATTTCTCCAAAATTGCACATCCATTGTGCAAACTGCTCAAAAATGAGTATAAGTTTGATTTTGATGATGCTTGTCTGAGAGCATTTGGGAGTTGAGTTACTACACCTATCATTATTTCATCGGATTGGGGACAACCGTTTGAGGTAATGTGTGATGCGAGTGGAGTGGCGCTTGGTGTGGTATTGGGACAGAGGCGAAAAAAGATTCTTCATCCTATTTACTATGCTAGCAAAGTTCTAAATATGGCTCAAAAGAACTATACAGTGACTGAACAGGAGCTTCCTGCAGTGGTTTTTGCATTCGAGAAATTTTGATCCTACTTGCTTGGTACTAAGGTCATAGTGCATACCGATCATTCTGCATTGAGGTATTTGATGGCTAAGAATGATGCAAAACCGAGGTTGATTGGATAGGTGTTGTTGCTGCAAGAGTTTGACTTTGTGGTGAAAGATAGGTGTTGTTGTTGCAAGAGTTACTTTGTGGTGAAAGCTAGAAAGGGGATAGAAAATCAGGTTGCCGATCAGTTGTCCAGATTAGAGGAAGATGCTATGCTCAAGCTTGGTGATAGGGGTAAAATAAATGATGCTTTTCCAAATGAACAAGTATTGGCTGCTTCTCATGATCTGATTCCTTGGTTCGCAGACTTTGCTAACTATTTGGCAAGTGATCTGGTGCCATCAGATTTGTCTTTCACCAAAGGAAAAATATTATGCATGATGTGAAGGAGTCCTTTTGGGATGAGCCTTACTTGTATCATAGTTGTGCTGATGGGATTATTCATCGTTGTGTGCCCGAGGTCGATATGTTGAGTATACTAGAGGCGTGCCATGCGTCGCCTGTTAGTGGGCATCATAATGGTATTCGGACTGCGCATAAAATTTTGTAGTGTGGGTATTACTGGCCTACCATCCACCAAGATGCTCATGATTTCGCCAAGTCTTGTGACCGTTGCCAAAGAGAAGGAGGAGTTTCAAAGAGGCAAGAGCTACCTATGAATCCTATATTTGTGATAGAGTTGTTTGATGTATTAGGTATTGATTTTATGGGTCCATTTGTGAGTTAACATGGGATGGAGTATATTTTTGTTGCGGTTGATTATGTGTCGAAATGGGTGGAAGCAATTGCGCTTCCCAACAATGACGGTAAAAGTGTCACCGCATTCTTGAAAAAGAAAATCTTCTCCAAATTTGGTACACCTATGGCGATTATCAGCGATGGAGGTTTCCACTTTTGTAATAAGTTGTTCAATGCGTTACTTGAGAAATATGGTGTCCGCCATAATGTAGCCACTCCTTACCATCCGCAGTCTAGTGGGCAAGTTGAAGTGTCCAACAGAGAGATCAAGAAGATTTTGGCAAAGACTATGAATGCTAATAGAACGGATTGGTCAAGGAAGCTTGATGATGCTCTATGGGCCTATCGCACCGCATTCAAGACTCCCATAGGTATGCCCCCCTACCAACTTGTATTTGGGAAGTCTTGCCATTAGCCGGTAGAGCTAGAGCATAAGGCTATGTGGGCGCTAAAGAAGCTAAATTTGGATTTGGGCTCTACATCGAATCATAGAATGAGTGACTTATAAATGTGCTTGATGAGTTTCGCCTAAGAGCTTATGAAAGTTCAGCCTTGTACAAGGAGAAGATGAAGAAGTATCATGATCAAAGGATTGAAAAACGAGAATTTGTTGTGAGTGATGTTGTGCTTCTATTCACTCTAGGTTGCGCTTGTTTCCGAACAAGCTCAAGTCCAAGTGGAACAGGCCATTCTTAGTCACGCAAGTGCTCCCACATGGAGCGGTCGAGCTTGAGAACAGTGAGGGAACAAGTTTCAAGGTAAACGGGCAAAGGATCAAGGTCTATATGGGAAATACGAAAAGTGTGCAAGAAGTTATTGAGGCCTACTATCTTGATGAAGTCTGAGTAATCAAGAGGCCTGTGTCGTGCCACGACGTTAAATCAAGTGCTGCTTGGGAGGCAACCCAAGATGTACAATCTAGCCAACTATAGGTTTTTCTTTTCGGTTTAGTAGTCTTCTTTGTTTATATGCTTTTCTGTATTTCTTTAGTATGTGCTTTATTTTTTGGTTAGTGTTGGCTAGATATAACATAGGGTCCATGTCTAAAAAGTGTCCAGAAAATGTAAAAAGAAGGGCCTAATGGTTGCTACATGTGCAGGGACAAAAAGCAAAATATGTAGAAAATGTCTGGTGTAGAGGTCTACGGAGACCATTGACGGTCCGTAGGTCCAACTATGAACCGTGAATGGTAGTCGTAGACCCCAGGTAAGTTTCCAAAAATTTTCTAAGTGTGTAAGTGACCTACGGAGCCCATCTACGGTCCGTAGGTTGACCCACGGACCATAGACGGGGTCTCGTGGGTCCAAACCCTAGTTCTGCCTTACCCTACCTGGACCTCTTTTAAATAAAACCCCCATTGTTTAAACATTCCCCCCAATGCCAAAATTCACCCAAACCACTTTTGTAACGTCTCCTCTCCCAAAACTCTTCATATTACCACCATATCCCATTAATCACCCCACCTTCATCCCCCATATTCCCAATTCACTCTCATCTCCTCCAAATTCCTTCATTCCCCATTCCCCAGAGGTTTCGGTGTCTAGGTTCGGTGCAAAAAGGCTAAGTAGAAGTTGTTGGACATCTAGAGTCATCACACCGTCACCCATTTTCTTTGCTTGTAAGGTATTCAACTTTCCCTTCACTTTGAATTCCGGTTCATTGTTGTTATAGAAAGTCAGGAAATGGATCTTGACCTTGGGTTGTTGATTGTATGAAATTGTATGTTAAACTAAAATTAGAAACTCCCTTGGAACGATAGATTGTGATTGTGTTGTCTTTGTAATATGTTAAATCAGTGAATTAAGAGTCTAAATGCAAGTTTCGACTTAGGGTTTCTAGTTTCATAGGTAATATCTATAAACCAATTGAGTAATTGGAACCCTTGGGATGACGAACTAGCATAAATTGTGTTTAAATGCATGATTAGACTAAGATCACTTATTTGAATTCGTAAAAAAAATTGGTTTAGAATAGAAGCATGTCTGATACTTGGAACAAACCTGATCCACGAGACCCCATCTATGGACCATAGATTAGGCCCGTGGTTTGTGGAACATAAGCAATTCCACTAAGTGTGGAACCACGGAGGTGGACTACGGTCCATAGGTCAATCTACGGACCGTTCTGGACATCCGTGGTTCCCATCAGAGCCTAACTTTTTGGGACTTCTGACCTACGGAGGGGATTCACGGACCGTAGGTACCCACCGTAGGTGGACAATGAAGCCATTGTCTAAAATTTTTGTAGTTTTTCTTTTGGTTCGTTCTTTGTTCTAAAATTTTTTGAGTGTATTTTTAGGTTATATTAGTACTAATTCTTCACAGGTAACATGTCCCCGAAAAAAGCTCTAGCTGTCAAAGGTAGATTCAAATCAACGGCACCAACACGTCGGCTAATCAACGAGGATACTGATGCGGAGAAGGACCCCAAATATGTCCCCTCCACTGGGAGGACATCACCCACAACACCCCAGGCTACTCGGAATCAATCCAAGCAAGTGGTTCCTGACGTAGTCACTGCCTCCCAGTCTGATGAGGAGGATACACTGATCGGATCACCGGCTGTGTCTGCTTTCGATTCTGAGTCTGCCTCTGCTGCAGGGTCTGCTTCTGGATCCGCCACAGGATCGAGTTCACATGGCCGAGATGCCTTGTCTGATGAGGCTACTAGTTCGGGGAAGGGGGGGTTCCAGTGCCACCAAACACCGACCCTACTCCGGTTGCTGATGAGCCAAATATATGGTGCGTTGAGGGTCAACGTCAGATATACATGGATGCCTCGATGTTAAATGAAAAGAGGAAGAAGGCCCGACTGATCACTGAGAAACATAGAGTTCTCACGGGGAGCCTACACACCATACCCGACATTCACCGGCTCTATCAGAAACACAAATGCAAGTGGATGGATTGAATCCCTGAGACCTATAACAAGGAGATAGTGAGAGAATTCTATACTTCCTATGCTGCTATATTCCGTGGTTCTATCGACAAAGGTCCAAGCCCACAACCCAGGACCCTCTCACTTCCACTCTAGTCTGAGGCGTTTTGGTGGACATATTGCAGATCAGCATCAACCGATTCCTCTAAGGTATGGGCACCAAGTGGGCACTCAACACTGCCAAATTTGACTACTAATGGGACATTGTGAGGAGTGGAGCATTCCAGCGGAATGCAAAGCAGAGGGAGGCCGTATTACTTTGGCTAGCCAAGCAGATAATTGTGGATGGAGAGTGTGCGGAGTGGGTTAGCACACCGTGCTTGGGTATTCAAAAGGCCACCCTCAATTTGGTGGCCAAGTTCTTCTGGCTTTTGGTGAGGAATAGGGTATCGCCCACTAAGACCGATAATGCGCTTACTTGGGATAAAGTAGTGATGGTTGCGGCCTTGGTAGCTGTGTTCGAGATAGACTTTGCCCGCATGCTGTTGGCGGGGATGCATGAGAGGGCATTCAGGACCACTACCACTTTACCTTTCCTGTGTATGATCTTCCAGTTGTGCAGGGATTCTGGGGTGCCTATTTGGCATTGTGACACTTTGGTATAGGCGACCGGGACTCTTGATATCGGCCTTATTCTGGATAAGGCCAACGTAGCTACCCCGCGATGTGGTCCACAGATTGTGGTGTCGCCATTAGGAGTAGATTTGGTGGTTGATGTGGAGCAGATGCAAGGTGAGGACCCTTCCCTTCTAGCCCACACTGATAATGCCCAGGCCTCCCTATCTCCAGCCGCCAGTCGGGCCATAGCTCATACAGAGCCACCCCATCTTTAGGAGCTGCTGTTGTGCCCTTGGTTCGAGTTCAGAAATTGGAGGTTGAGATGGCCTCGCTGCTCCAACATGTGAGGCCATGGATGCTGTGGTTTATTGCATAGTCTGAGGTTAGGATGGAGACCATGATGGACCAGAAGGTCCAAGCTGTTCATAAGCGCCTGGATGCCTTCGAGTTGAGGGTCCTCGCACGACCAGCCCCCGCCATAAATCTCTCCTCTTTCTGAACTGAGTTAGACAGTCTCCGGGCCGACCTTGATGCCATCCTTGCCCCATCCACAGAGGAGCCAGAGTCTGCACATACTGCATTAGCTGATGTTATAGTTCTTGATGCTTTATTCAGAGATGACGTAGCACAGTCAGAGCCCACCTGTGCTCGTGGGAAGAGGATCCACTCTAGTCATGTTTCTGACACTACTGAGGATGCTCGAGCAAAGAAGCGAGAGCGCCAACAGAATGAGTAGGCTAGGAGAGCCTCCATTGTGGATAAGGAATTGCGCCAGCAAAAGGTTCGTGAGAGTGCTCTTGGAGCCTCGAGTTCTAAGCCCACCACTGAGGCTACGACTGCTGTGGGAGATGATGTTAGCACCACTGATGGTGCAGTCTGAGTGACTGATAGCACTACTGATGGTGATGTGATAGATGATGTGGGCACTACTGAGGATGACCCAAGTGTTGTTCCAGTGGGCTCCGGGAAACCGGAGCCACCTGCTTGTTGAGTTCTTCGGCTCTATGTGCCACATGTTTGATTCACCCGATCCTTTATTCTTTACTTTTTGTGCATTGGGGACAATTACACTATATTTTGTTAGGGGTGGGGTAAATGGATTCTGAGTGATAGGGTGAAGTCTGAGTAACCCAACTCATAATCCTCTCTTTGGGGTTTTCTTGCCTGTGTTATTTTTCCCTAAGAGACTGTTTTTAATTTGTGTTGAACCGGTATGTGTTAGGAGTGTATGTGTAGAAGCATGAGTAAGAATGAAGCATGATGGCATAATTATGAATGAAAAATGATACCCGTCTAAAATTTGTGATATGTGCTAAAATCTATAGGCTAGAATGAGTTGAATGTGTTAGCTCTGAGTATGACATGATAAAGAACCAACTTGATCTCATGACTTAAGCTAAAACTTGAACTGGGTAATCTGATAATCTAATAATGAAACTATGTGCCAAGACTGTGTGGGAATGGATGATTGTTTAGACAGTTTTGTGCCACTTAAGCCTAAAATGATCTAACTAAATGGTAGCATTATTCCCTTTTGATCCAAATATTTGAGCCTAAAATTGACCAATTCTTTTGATTCACCTAGCTCACCTCCCTTAAAAACATTGTCTTGACCCCGGTCCCTCCTTGGACATGTGCACCTCGACTTAGGTCAAAAGCCTAAGTTGAGGGTGGCTAAGCCCAAAAGTTACCTTGATCTTGGCCCTGGTCCGACATCGGACATCGTGCACCTCAACTAATGCAAAATGTATATGTTGAGAGTGGCTATGAAAAAGGAAACCAAATGAAAAAAGGGTATGAAAAGAGTTTCGTGTTGAAAAGAGGAAAAAGTATTAAAGAGGATGTGACTTTTTGCAAAAGAAGCAAAAGAAAAGTGTGAAAAGAAAGTAAAAGTAAAAGTAAAAGAAAAAGAAGAAAATGAGAAATAAGAGTCAAAAAGTCAAAAGTTGCATCCTTGGTTGAATAGAGTTAAGGGAAAGAAATTGAGATGAAAAGTTTCCAAAAATAGGTCAAGTAAGAGGTAAATAGCCAATGTAATGTTAAGGAGGGCACAAAGTCACTAAAAAGTACCTAAATGTACCACACCTGACCTGGAGCCTATGTTACAAGCTAAGAAAAGTCCTATAGTGATCCTAGCAACTAGTTTGGAGAGTCTAAGCAGTGAAAATAAGTGCAAGCCTTTGATATTGAGCACTAAATGTACTTGAAATTACTTCTGAGCGTGAGTGTTGAATAAATCCTTGTACTCAAAATCATATTCATTGTGTGAAAAAGGAATTTCGGTTGAAGTAAGGGAACTAGTTACCTTGTCGGAAAGTTGGTACCTTGGTGATAGCAAAACAGTGTATGTTGTGTGTTGATTGGTCGATCTTTGTCATATTTTGATCCGCATGAGTTAGCTTGTTGAGCCTAAGAGAAAAGATTTGCACTCAAAAAGAGAGTCGGGGATAGAGAGCCATGTGATTGCTTGTGCTTGAATACTTTCTTTTATACAAGTGTCGTTTAGAGTCTTAGTGCATCACTTGAGGACAAACAACGAATTTAAGTTGAGGGTGTTGATATACCGTGAGTTAACAGTATTTTTAATACATTTCATTGAAGAGTTATGTGTGTCTAGAGCCATTTTGTATTGGTATTAATGTGTTTTTACCGTGTTTGCAGGAAATAAGTTCGGACGTGGGAGTTCAGAGACAACTGAAGAAATGTTGCAAAAAAAGCCACCTACAGACGTGACTTACGAACCGTAGGTCCAGTCACGGTCCGTAGGTGAAAGCATAGATCGATGGGCAAGGCCTGGAGGAAAGTTAGGGAATTTTTAACTTACTGTGGAACCACGGTTATGAGTGACGGACCGTAGATCGACCTATGGCCCGTCCTGCATTTTCGTAAAATGACTCAGAGAAGATGGTTCCAGTACCTGATTTCAAAAGTCTAAGTATGAAACTACAGAGGAGGATCTACGGACCGTGAATCGAGTTACGATCCGTCCAACTGATTTGTCGACTGTGGCTGAGAGTTGAAGATTTGTGAAGTTGAAATATTGTCTAAGTCCCAAACCACGGAAGGGACCTATGGACTGTAGGTCCGTCCACGGTCCGTAGGCCAATCTCGTCAATCACAATCGCGTCCAGAAACTTTATTTCCTTATTTCATTTCCTTTTCAGTTGGGACTTGTTTTTCTATATATAGGGCATGTAAACCTCGTTTTTGGGGGTTAAACCTTATTACTTTTATTCTAGTTGGCTTTGGAGATTAGCTTGCAATTTTAGCAATTCTTGATTTCCTAAGTTCGTTTTGAAGATTTTGACTTTGAAATTCAAGTTGAGATTTTGGGTTTATTCTTCTCATTACAAAAGTTCATGATTTCTTTATCTAAAAATATGAATTGTGTTCTTGCTACTATGATCCACAACTAGGGTTGTGGGAATCATGAGCGTATAACAACGTATGAATAGTAACTAAGTAATTCTTGAATAGTGTTATTGCATGCATTGATAATTCTTTTTTTTAGAAGTCTTTTTAACGAGTGCACGCGTTAGAACTCGCCTTGTTGCTACTTGCCAGACCAAGGAGGTAGTTAATAAGAAAAAAATTATCAACACAGATTTAGTTTGATACTATCTAATAATCTAATGTCAATTGGTGCGAGGGT
Source organism: Solanum stenotomum (assembly GCF_019186545.1). NCBI lineage: Eukaryota > Viridiplantae > Streptophyta > Magnoliopsida > Solanales > Solanaceae > Solanum > Solanum stenotomum. The sequence continues at coordinate 40,642,381 of NC_064283.1, forward strand.
GAAAACTAAGCCATACATTGATGTGATGTCTAATATGAGGTAAAGATAAGGGTTAGTAAATTATACACACGTAGCTGGACCAAGGTACGGGGTGAAATTGTCTAGTTACCGGACCAAGGAATTAGAGATACCTAACTTATCACTTTGCATGTAATACACTAGGAAAGGATTACTATTACTAGGATTACCGCGTTATGAGCTTATGGGGAACACGTACACCCTAGTTTCTCTCTCATCTTGATAACACCTAAAGTTTGAATCTTGTTCACTGATTGTTCACATAATTTCCAGAATTTGTTTCACAAATCCCCCCCCTTTAAATATTTGTTTTGGAAGTACATTGACTAAACAAATATAATCGCGGGTTAAAGTCTAAACCATATTCCTCGTGGGATCGACCCCAACCTACAAGTTGGGTTCTTTACTTGATAACGATCGCTTATACTTCTTTAGGGAGGATCCATATGCATCATGAAAGATTCATGCCAAATGGTGTCAGTACATTGAATGTATGAGCATGTAAGGGGAACTCTAAATCATAAACATAAGCTTGAACTGATAAAAAGGAACATACTAACCTCGTCTAATCTCACTCAACTTGACTCAACTCAAGGATACTCGACTCAAAGATACTAAACTTAAAGATACTAAACTTAAAGATACTCAACTCAAGGATACTCAACTCAAGAATACTCAACTCAAGGATAAAGCAATAATAAAATATGCAATATATGAAAAACTTTTAAAACAGTAGATAATAACTCAATTGTATGTAAAAATACAATAATAACTCAATTGTATGTAAAATTACAATAATAACCCAGTTGTATGTAAAAATACAATATTAACTCAATTGTATGTAGAAATACAATAATAACTCTTATTTGGGAGATTCTCTAACCGACAACCATCACTATTAGCTACGTGATGATACAACGTCTCGCCCATGCTGCCAGAACTGCCCTATACCTTGCCGGAGTATAGAACATTCTCAACTAAGTGGATCCACTAAGGTATGCTTAAAAGCAATATGGAATCATCTAAAAAGTATGACCCTTTACCATGTTGGCATACATGGTTTATGATGATTTTGAGTTTTTTGAACTCATCTCCATACCGGTGCTCAATACTACTACGAATAATATATAACTCATGCTCAAATGTTTAAAAACATTACTTTTCCTCATTTTGAGATAATTACTCAAAAAAAATCCTCTTGAAAGAGGTGATACTCAATACTCCTCATAAACTCATGTAGAAATCAATGTTTCTCTCGTTTTAAATGTAAAAGTGTTACATGTTTGGGAATACTTAGTTCCCTTATACTCATTTTGAAATATAAAACTCAACTCTCCTCATCCTCATACTCATTTACTCAACTCTTAAAATAAATTATAATTAATTGTAAAAGACTTCTCAAAATAGGGTTCATGCCGAATTATGGATGTGAACGGCTCAATTAAAGGGTTTCAATAACCATATATAGAACTCAATACTCGGAACTCAATAACTCAATAACTCAATGACACTATTCATCTCAAGAATGCTCGACTCATAAGGTTCATGCGGAATTATGAGCATGAACGACTCAACTCAAGGGTCTAAATGACAATATAGAACTCATGTGTACAATTCTTCTCATTCTCATACTTACTTCCTCAAAACATAGCTCAAAGCTATAATTGATTTCAAAGGAATTCACAATTTTTGACTCAAAAGAACTTCTTGGACTTTCCTCTTAACTCTACCTTTAATTTGGAATGTGAATTCAGGAGTTATGATTTGGATATAGTATCTCTCAATGATTAAAGAAGGCTTAGATAGTTAGGAGTAAGAAGAGAGCGAAGATACGATTTGAGGAGGTACTGGCGCGACGCAGAGATAACATTCTATTTTTGGTCGCAAAATAAATTTTAAGACAGAGGATTCCGTATCCTCTCTGTGACGCAGAGAGGGGGTGATTATTTGGAGGCTATAATTTAATGCGCCTCTGCGATGCGGACCTTTGCACATGTTTTTGCTTGATCTTTTCTTCCGCTCCCAACTCGATTCAATTTATAGCCTATGCATTCTATGGTCCCTATTCACGAATTTTCATAATCCCAGAATGTTTTCAATGAAACCAACACAAAACTCATCAAGAATAACACTCATTCGCAAAACCCTCACCTCAAGAACTCAACAAGACTCCATTAATAAAGAGTGAAGCTAAACCTCAAGAATTCATCAAGAATCTCAATCAATCAACTTTAAAACAAATTCATCAGTGAAATTTTACATGATTGGCGTGAGGGAGAACAAATCCAACATTATAAAAGCTTACATACATGGAAGAACAATGTTCTCTAAGAAACTTGAAGGAGAATCTTGGAAGATGAACCCTAGCCCTAGCATTTCTTGAAGTTTCTTGAGCGTAGAAATTTTATAGTGAATGAGAGGGTTTGATTATGATATCTAATTTTTCTACACGTTTTGGGTAATTCAGATGACTTCCTAAGGATTTTTAGGACTAAAATACCCTTAAAAATAAATAAAACAAGCTGGAGAATTACATTCTAAGTCTATTGCTATAAAAATTATTTTATCAACTTACATCTATTGCTATAAAAATTATTTTATCAGCTTACATCTATTGCTATAAAACAAGCTGGAGAATTACATCCTTACAACAATTACAGCAGTTAAAGTGATTTATTTTATCAGCTTACATCTATTGCTATAAAAATTATAGTAACTACTAGGAGAATTACATTCTAAGTCTAGCTTAAAATAAATTAATACCATCTAACTAATAATCAATTTACAATAACAACTAACTTAAAAATTAGCAACTGCTAGACAACACACAACTCGCTAAATTGATTAATAAAATTCAGCAAATAGTGAACTTCCTGATGTATGTTACAACAATTGCTATAAGAATCTGAGCAAGTAGATAACTTGTTGATATATTTTACAGCAATTGTTATAGTAGACTCAGCAACAAGTAGCTAATTTGCTACAACATAGTTAATTAAAATCTTTGCTAGTTCTAACTTTAAGTTTAAAATTGGACTAACACTACTTTATTTATCAATCAAAATCGACTTACATGTGTGATTGCTCAATTGATTGCACACTACTTGTCTAATAACTATCTCAATGTATGAAATCACTATTTTAGTTTTGAATTGAATTAAAACCGATTCATTTATTATGATATATGATTGATTCATCCAACTAATAATTATTTTAATATAGTAATATTGACTTACATGTGCAATCATCCAATTGATTGTATATTATAGTTTTGATCCGTTCCCTAAGGTCCATTCTAGTCCTTGAGAGAATTACCATACATAAGATGAATATGTATGAGGACATGGGTCCCCTTGTCTTATTCCTCTTGATAGTTCAAAATACTCCATCCTATCACCATTTATAAGTATTGCTAAACTACTTAGGGAGATGCAGGACATGATTAAGTTTATTATGTTTTGATGAAATCCAAAGTATATGTGTGTATTTTGTATAAAGGACCACTCTATTTTGCTAAAAGCCTTTTCCAGATCAACTTTAAGGATCACATTGAATTTTCCCTTTCATTTTAAAGAAATTAATTATGATGATATCTTGTACCACAATTGCATTATGCATAGCTTGACTTTTTAGATAGCTCGATTGACATGGACCAAATATGTTGCTCATTATAGACTTTAATCTATTTGAAATGATTTTGATGATCATTTTGTTGGTGATTTTCTTATTTGATCTGATGTTCTGTAAATGTCTCCATAAATGCCTGGAACAATCTGATAAAGTATTCGCGAGTTTGTTCTTTTAGGCTTGTGTAGATCATATATTCAATTGCCCTCCTCATTTTTAGGGATATTATTCTATTTCTTCCTTCTATTTAGAGTTGTTGTGTGAAAAAGTCTAGTGTTAGAATCACCCTCATTTATAGTAGGTGCTAACATGACTCAGGAAGTCGGGTCATGAAATCATTTTTCATATTAAGTTTAGAATATAGTTGATCAATTATAATTAAATAATAAAAATACATATCAAAGTAACATAAATATGTTATATTCATTATTTTGATGTGAATACACTTAAAAATAATTTCCCTAAAAACAAATATCAGTCAAACTATAATTGTAGTTAAAATGGTTAGTTTGAATGTTATTATGTTTTTTTTTCCTAAAATAACTGTTAGTCAAACTTCAATATTACTACGATCCTATCCTCTCCAATCTAAACCACCAAACACTGATTAAAGGAAAAACCTAATTAATTCCTGAGATTTAGCAATATGATATACTATAATTAATAACTGCTTATTAACTTGATCACTCATATCCCTTCTATCCCCACCCCCACTATATATATCCCTCTCTCCCTACATGTATTTATCAAGTAAGCCCAAGACCCCATTTTCCCATTTCTAATATCTCATTGATTTTATTCAATGGAAACAGTGAAGAAAATGAGTATGATTAAGCGTTGATGGAATGCTAAAGAGGACGAGCTATTGCAGAAACTAGTAGAGGAACATGGATCAGAGAACTGGTCTTATTGGCAAATTGATTTCGAGTCGATCTGGAAAATCAGGTAGGTTCTAGTGGTGTAATCAACTTAATCCTCAAGTAGAGCATCAATCTTTTACTCTTGAAGAAGATAATACTATTATCAAAGCTCATGCCAAATTCGGTAACCGATGGTCTAAGATAGCCCGTTTGTTACCACGTCGAATAGATAATGCGATAAATAATCGTTGGCATTCCACCCTTAAATGTAAGCACTCTTCGATGTCAGAAGATTTGACATTCGAAAATCCTCAACCTCCATTAAAGAAATCGTTCAGTATCGGGCCGGGAGGGTAATAATTCTGGTAGTCCATATAGATATGATATGAGCAATTTGGGCTTTAATAGGTTCCCTCAATTGTGTTTGTATCCGAACATTGCCCCACCGGGTCGAAGTTTACCACTTTCAGCATTTTCACCAATAATGCTCGATCCATTAATATCTCTGAGTCCACATGGATCAGAATAAGAAATTTGGATTTATCTAGGTGCCCTCAATTGAGTCTTTATCCGCCTGTTGCCCCAATAGGTGAAATTTGTCCTCTTTTATCATTTTCACTAGTAATACCTAAACAATCAACATCTCTGAGTCCATGTGGATCTAATATGAGTAATTTGGGCTTATCTAGGTTACCTCAGTTGAGTATTATCCACCCAGTGCCCCACTAGGTGAAATTTTGACTCTTTCATCAGTTGCACCAATAATGCCTGATCCATCAACACATCTGAGTCTCTCTTTACGTGGATTCAGATCTACCAAGGATTTGAATCCAGTGAATCGAATTGAGCAAATAGCTCAACTAGAATCAGTATCGACATGTGAACCCACTCCATCAAATTTTATGCGCCAAATTTCAATAACATAGAGTGGAAATGTTGGTCACAAGTACAGAGAAACAGTTGTTGAGCCCAGAATTTTTGATGGTTTTGCGAGATATGATACAAAAAAGAAGTTAAATTTTTTATGTCAAAGCTTGAGATTGAAAGGGCTTCAATGAACACAAAAGCAATAAGGGATGCTATTGCTAATAAAATTGATGTTAGCAAAGATTGAGTAAATGTTGAATAAGGAGCATGAAAAATTGAGGTATCATAGTTATTATTTTCTTTAAACTTTAGTTTATGTTTTTATAGTATTTCATTAGAATTTTTTAGAAATGTATGAGAAAAATAAATAGAAAATATCTATATTCATTGAAGTGTAAGGAAGCCCCAATCACCCTCACCCCCACCCACCCACCCCCACCTCACCACACCCAAAAAATAGAATTGAATATGAATTTTTAATTATTATTTTTGATGAAATCTATTCTTTTTATAATATTGGAGGTGCTTTTATTAATATAGTTTTTTCTTTGATCCTTTTTATGATTAAATTTAACCATAAAAATAATCATTTTAGGTTTTTAATTAACTAATTGTTATTTGATGTGGTATCAAAAAGAAAATTAATTGGTGGTTTATTTTTTGGCTTTCTTGAGTCATAACCATTTTAGAATTGATGATGTTTTTTTATTATTTAGAAATAACTTAATTTTAAAAATTTTATCATCATTTTTACAATTAAAATGATCACACACTAGTGTTAATACCTAATTAAGTTTAAGTACCTATATAAGACAAATAAAAACATATTTGATGACTTATTTTAATAAATAGTAAAAGTAAAAAAAATATTAATTATAACGTAAAAGGAAGTAAAGTTAGTAGCTAACATAAACTAACAGTGAAAAGACTTATTTTAATAAATAGTTCAGAAGACTATAAATATTAATTCTTCTTCTTGCCTGTTTCTTAATTCTCAAGTCTATCTAATTTATAGATCATTTGATGAACTCCAAGGGGCAAGGAGATCATTCTCAAAGTATTGTTATTGAATTCAATAATAGGCAAATGAGTGGGACTTATTTTACTACTATGCTTAACTTGATTTTGAAGGGCGTATAACTAATTTTTTATGCAGAGATGGTCGATCTAGAATTAACTACACTTTTTTTGGTGATGTCGTGTATTTTGATACCATAAATCAAACATATAAGTATCGTATAATTTATGCGTCATTTATTGCAATAAATCATCATGAACAACATATAATTTTTTATTAAGCTTTTTGATTTGAATCTTCATATGGTTATTCTTGACACTTTTAAAGTCATGGAAAGTATTACCCCACATATTATAAATAACGAAGCTCGAGCAATGGAAATTTCCATTAGAGAAATGATGTCGAGCAGCAAACATAAATTGAGTCAGTGGCACATAGCTCATAATTCCCCATCTCGTTTGAGTTCACTCGAAAATGACAAAGTTTCTTTAACTTTTTTTTAACAAATACATTTCTGAATGTAATTCTACGTGAAGAAACATGAAAGATGATGCTTATAATATAAAGTATTGAAGAACATAGTTGGTTAAATACTTTTATAATATTAAACAAATGTGGTCAACAACTTTTAATAATCATGTGTTTAGTGCTAGATGAAAAGTGACATCTCAAAGTACTAATCATGTACTAAATGGATTTGGACATTCAAGCACGGTAAAACCCCTAAAGTTTCAAAGTCTATATTAGACTTTGAAAAGTTCTAGAAAAAGTAGTCTGCATAATTTTCTAAGTTTTATAAACACTCGGGATTGGGGTGGTTTAGGCTAGGAGCCGTTTTTGATCCTTTGGTAGTGGATGTCGATCCACAGTGGCTTGGATCCTACTTGGGATCCTCTTTAGAGTGGACACGCTCCCGGGTCATTCTTGCTAGTGGGTGGCTTATGCCTCTGGGAGTGGACTGGCTGGCTGGGCGGCCTTATCCTAGATCCTCTTCACAGTCGACATTACCTTGGCTCACTCTTTGTCACGCCCCGAGCCTACACCCTGGACGTGTCCGGAACTCAAGAACCATTGCTTGCCCCAAGCGAACCCTTGGCCTGGCTTACTTACCAGCAGAAGACTTTACCCAAGATAAATACTTTTAAAACAAGTAAACTGAACTGCTCAAAATATAACTTAGAATGTATTATAATAACATTCACTACCAAATTGGCAACTCAAGTCTCAACTTAACTGTAAAAGAAAAGTAAAGACTCATGAACTAACATCACTAACATTAGTAACTCTATGAAGCCTCTAAACAACTAAGATGGACGTTGGGACAAGACCCAAGACATCATAATGAACTAAAATACTGAAAGCAATAAAAAGGATCCTTCGAAAAGCTAAGAGGCTCACCAACTGACTCTGAGTGCTCAACTGGATCAACGAGGAGCTGGATGCAGATCCTGATTACCTGCGTCTGCATCAAAAGATGATGCAGGCCTACTGGCATCAATACATTGAATGTACGAGTATTAGAGTTGGAATGCTAAACATAACTTATGCTTGAAAAAAATCTCGAAGAAACACTTACCTTGGCTTTACTCAACTCCTGAATAACTCAACTCAAAATGCTGTGTAAAACAACAATAATAGTGCAATTTATACAAGGGGAATGAGGAAAGTTTACGCAGTACTCTATGTTTTCTTTTTGGAGAAGTTGGAGAGTGGTAACACGTGTGTAGTGGAAAAATAAGGAAATAATGAAATTAAAATTTCAATACTTTTTTTAGTATATTAATAATTAATAACTTGATATAAATACTTTTAACGTCCGGATATTATACTAACTCTAATTAAATAAAAAATGGACATTTAACGACTGGAAAAAAAATATGTTGTTATAAATACACTTTTAACAACCGGGTTCATATCCCTTCGTTAAGAAGTGGTCGTTAAAAGTATAGTTTCTTGTAGTGTCAAAAACTTAGCTTAAAAACTCTCTTGGAAATCTCAGTTTCCTTTCTTGCTCAAATGTGAAAACATTTTAACTCTTGGGAATACTTAGTTCCCGAATAATCTTTGAAGAATGAACTTTACTCTTAGTCTTTACTGAAAACTAGCTCAAAGGCTCTTTTGGAAATCTCAGTTTCCTTTCTTGTTTAAATGTGAAAACATTTACTCTTTGGGAATACATAGTCCCGGTCTACTCTTCTGAATAAATGCACTTCATACTTTATTCTTTACTCAACTCAAAACCCAAATCTTAAAACAAAGTTAAAACATTTGTAAAAGACTTTTGGAAAACTTTATGAACTTTTCTTAACTTTACTCTTGACTTCTCTTGACTTGAATCTTGAATTCCCTTGACTTGACTCTTAACTTCTCTTGACTTGATTGTTAACTTTCCTTGAATTGAATTATGGATTCAAGGATTGTGTTTTGTGCTAGGGAAGATCTAATGAGGTATAGGAATGATTTTAGATAGCTAAACATGAGAAAAGATAAAAAAATCACTGTTTGAGGATGGGTCTGCGACGCAGAGGTGTATTTAAATTTTGGTCACTAAAATACTTTTGAGGCAGAACGGTCCGTGACACAATTTTTTTGGTCAAATCTGAGGAACAGGTCCGCGTCCTGTTCCTTGTTTGACATTTTCCTTCATTTTCCAGCCCCAATTTACTTAAACTCGATTACTATTCTCAAGTTCTCATTAGATTCAGATACCCAATATTTGTACACATGAATCTAACTCAAACAACTCAAGGAAACAACATTTTTACCTCAAGGAACTCCTCAATCTCAATCTAACTCAAGAACGAAGGTCAATCTGAAGAACAACATTCAAGATTCATCAACTTTCAACTTTCTAGAACAAACTTCACTGAAATAAATATTATTGGCGCGTGGGTGAACGAATCCAATGCTATGAAAGACTCACACACCTTGTAGGGATCACCCCTTCACAAAACCCACAAGCGATTCGTGAAGGAAGATCTTGACGATTCTTGCTTTCTTTCCTCCTTTCTCCTTTGTTTTTCTCTTTTCTCAAAACCCTAACTCTTTTTCCAAAAGCGTAAACTGACTAAGATCAGTTTAGACCCCAATTAATTACTCAAAAACGAAATTAATTGATTGGGTGGTGAAAAGACCATAATTCCCTTCTAAAATCCGGATTGGACATTCCTTATTGGAACAACCCAACTTCCAATAGGCATAACTCACTCATACAAACTCAGAATCACGCAAACTTGGTGGCGTTGGAAATATTCCAATATCTTTCCTACGATATCTTGAAACAAACCTAACTGTAACATCCGACAATTTAAAATGAATATGAAGAAGCTTGAAATTGGAAGTAGTCATTTTTGGAAAAAAATTCAGAATCTGGAAATTCGGCCAAATGTGGAAATCAGTGAGTTTTTGGTCAACTTTGAGCAGTCATAACTCCTAGCTCAGGATGATCTAGGAGTAGTTCCAGTTATGTTTGGAAATCCCTTGGAACAATCTTTCCAACGCCACCAAGTTTGCTCGATTCCGAGTTCGTATGAGCGAGTTATGCCCTTTGAAAGTTGGGCAGTTGGCAGGGAGTCTGTCCGAAAATTTAAGGGCATTTTGGTCTTTTCACAAATCATTTCTTTTGAGGTTATATTGTTGTGTTAGGCTGATTGTGGATCATTTTTGTTTCATTTTAAAAGAGTAAGAGTTAGGGTTCTTGAGTGAAGAAGAGAGGAAGAGAGAAAGAAGAGAAGAAGAAGAAGAAGTGGGAGCTAGGGTTGTGGATGCAAGACGTTTTCTTCATCAAATTTCTTGGAGAATCTTAGTAAAGGTATGGGAGTTCTTTATCTAGGGCAAGCTATCACCCTAGAGCCAATTTCAAATGGTTTTCAACTTTTCCAAAGTTTGTGAAAAAGCCTAATTTCTACTCAAACTCATGGGTTCTTGCATGAAACGATTTCAAATGATAAGTTATGATATTATTGATGTTTATTTGATGTTTTAAGATGAAAAACTCCATGAATCCTTGTATTCTACAAAACCCCAAAATGTGTTTATGAAGTGGGTCTATTTCTATAAATTCAAAGTTGATGGAATTATGTGTAAAGTGAATTGTATTGATATCTCTTGTGTTGTTTAATGTTTATTCATGATTAATTGTTGATAATGGGTGAATTAAGGGTGGTAAGCCTTAT